>NC_041382.1:130129823-130143304 GCF_002162155.2 Triticum dicoccoides | reverse complement strand
ATGCCTCGTGGACCGGGCATCTTAGGCGTAAGAGATGCATAATGCGTTATTGCGTTAAAGCGGGCGAAAGCTTCACATCCCAGCAGTGCTTGATAGCTACTTGAGAATGGGGCGATGTGGAAAGTTAGCTGTTCGCAATGGAAGTTATCGGGGGAGCCGAACATAACTTCTTGCTGGAGAGAGCCCATGCAACGGGCATCCGGGCCTGGCGTTACCCCTTGAAAGGAGGTTTTGCTATGGCGAATTTTTGTTGGGTCTATCCCCATGTTGTGGATTGTGTCCTGGTATAACAGGTTTAGACCACTGCCGCCATCCATCAGGACATTTGTAAAGTGGAGTCCGCCGATTATTGGATCTAATACCAAGGCAGTCCAGCCTGTGTTTCGGATACTTCTAGAGTAATCCTGATGGTCGAAGGTGATCGGTTTTAACAACCATTGGCGAGACTCCTTTGGGATAGGCCGTATGGCGCGTATCTCTGTTGGTGCCATTCTGTTCGTCACGTGAAGTAAGTTTACCGTTTTGACTTCTTGTGGGAAATCCTTTTGTTTCCTGGTGCTCTGCTTGTGGGGTTCGACGTCGTCCTCACTTGGTGTGTCGAGCCCCTTGTGTTCGGTGTTGAGTTTGCCGGATTGCTTGAAAACCCAACAATCTCTGTGGGTATGGTTCGCAGGCTTCCCGAGAGTACTGTGTATTTGGCATATCTTGTCCAAGATTTTGTTTAAATTAGATAGCTCGTCCCTGTTATCCCTGAGGGGCGGCTTTCTCTGATTCTGCCGCGAGCTTTTGAATCCGGCGTTGACCGCTGTGCTCTTTGGGCTGTTTCCCTTATTCTGGCGCTGGTCCTTGCTGCGTCGGGGTTTTCTGTTTCCATCCCTAACTTCGGATGTACTTGGGTTGCTGGTGCTACATCTTGCCAACTAGCTGTCCTCTCCTGCGCAAAAGCGGGTCATGAGGCTTGTTAATGCGGCCATTGTTCTTGGCTTTTCTTGGCCGAGGTGTTTGGCGAGCCATTCGTCTCGAACGTTATGCTTAAAAGCTGCTAGGGCTTCAGCGTCCGTCAGTCGACTATTTGATTCTTTTTAGTAAGAAATCTGTTCCAGAATTTCCGGGCTGACTCTCCGGGCTGTTGAGTTATGTGACTGAGATTGTCTGCATCCGGAGGGCGGACATAAGTCCCTTGAAAATTTGCCCGGAAAGCATCCTCAAGATCTTCCCAACTTCCAATGGTGTTTTCGGGAAGGCTTTTGAGCCAATGCCAAGCTGGCCCTTTAAGCTTGAGGGGTAAGTATTTTATGGCGTGGAGGTCATCTCCTCTGGCCATGTGTATGTGGAGGATATAATCCTCGATCCAGACCCCAGGGTCTGTTGTTCCGTCGTACGCCTCTATGTTTACGGGCTTGAATCCCACCGGAAATTCATGGTCCAGCACCTCATCGGTGAAACATAGGGGGTGTGCGGCACCCCTGTATTTGGGTCTGCCGTGATGTTCGGATATTTGTTGTGTTGCATTTCTTACTAGAGCTTGCTTTCTTGGCCCGTAGATAGATCTGGCTGGGCCGTCTTTTTGATGCGGATCCTTTGGTGGATCGCGTGCCGTCTTGTGTGCGGTGCCGCTTGCCGCTCCATGCTGGCCATGCGATCGTCTATCTGACTGGGTGGCTTTCCTATTTTTTGACTACGGGGGCTCTAAGGCCTCCTCATCAAATTCAGGTAGTAGCTTTCGCTTTGGATAGCTTTTGTGCGGTGACTGCCACCATATTTGTCCGCGGTGTTGCGTACTTTGCTCCATCTGATTCTGAGGGCATCTTCCGCAGTTTTGAGCTTCCGCTTCTGCTTTTGCAGGCTACACGCAGTGGCGATGAGCCTTTTGTGGAGGTTCTTGTGCTCCATGAGTTTATCCGGCGTAAGGTCGTCCGGACTGTTGTTTTCGCCGGGGACAGGGTGTTCGGTTTGTTTATCCAAGTTGCCCTGTTCGGACGCTTGCTCGAAGGCATGTTCGTCGTCCGCCGGCTCGTCCTGCTCTATGGCTGGGTCTGTATGGCTACTGTCTCTGTTGAGGCGGGGCTTGGAGCGGCGCTTACGTCACCGCTTTGATTGCTTTTCAGGTGAACGATCCCTCGTTGCATCCCTGTGTTCCTTGTCGTTGCTTCCTTTGGGTGTGTCCACCATACATACATCATGAGATGAGGTGGCTGTCCAGTGCCTTATAGGTGTTGGTTCATGTTCATCTCCTACATCATCGTCCATACCGTCGATGTCTTCGGAGTCAAAGTTGAGCACGTCGTTTAAATTATCGACAGTGGCTACGAAGTGGGTGGTGGGTGGGCTTTGAATTTCTTCATCATCCGCACCCCAACCTTGTTGACCATAGTCCGGCTAGGGCTCTCCTGATAAAGAGAGAGACTTTAGTGAATTCAGAATATCGCTGAAGGGCGAGTGCTGAAAGATGTCCGCGGCGGTGAACTCCATGATCGGCGCCCAATCGGGTTCGATCGGTAGGGGCGCGGAGGGCTCGGAGTCTGGAGAGGAGTCCGGCTCCTTCGAGTCACGGGCTTCGCAGAGAATAGGGCTGGTGTTTGGCTCGATCGCTGTAGAGATAGCAGCCCCCGAGGCGGTGTCCAACCACCCATCCTTGATTGGCGTAGTTGGCTCCGAATTAAGGGTCGGAGCTGATGCGGGTGCAGCCTCCAGGGCACTGTTCGGCGGCAGAGCTAGATCATGCCCATCATGACAGTGCAGCGCGCTCGGCTGCGGCTCGAATCCGTCGAAGATCAAGTCTCCGCGGAGGTCGGCCGTGTAGTTCAAACTTCCAAATCTGACTTGATGGCTAGGGGCGTAGCTTTCGATCTGCTCCAGATGACCAAGCGAATTGGCCCACGGTGCAAAGCCGCCGAATACGAAGATCTGTCCGGGGAGAAAAGTCTCACCCTGGATCGCATCGCTGTTGATGATCAAAGAAGCCATCGGGCCTAAAAGTGACGACACAGAGGAACTCTCAATGAAAGCACCAATGTCGGTGTCAAAACCGGCGGATCTCGGGTAGGGGGTCCCGAACTGTGCATCTAGGCGGATGGTAACAGGAGGCAGGGGACACGATGTTTTACCCAGGTTCAGGCCCTCTTGATGGAGGTAAAACCCTACGTCCTGCTTGATTAATATTGATGATATGGGTAGTACAAGAGTAGATCTACCGTGAGATCAAGGAGGCTAAACCCTAGAAGCTAGCCTATGGTATGATTGTTGTTCGTCCTACGGACTAAAACCCTCCGGTTTATATAGACACCGGAGAGGGCTAGGGTTACACAGAGTCGGTTACAATGGTTGGAGATCTACATATCCGTATCGCCAAGCTTGCCTTCCACGCCAAGAAAAGTCCCTTCCAGACATGGGACGAAGTCTTCAATCTTGTATCTTCATAGTCCAGGAGTCTGGTCGAAGGTCTAGTCCGGCTATCCGGACACCCCCTAATCCAGGACTCCCTCACTATGGTTAGGTTTACCTTAATACTTTTGTTGTAGTTGCGGATGATTGCAATAGAGGTTAATCATAAGTGCGATGCTTGTCCAAGTAAGGATAACACCCAAGCACCGGTCCACCCACATACCAAATTATCAAAGTACCGAACGTGAATCATATGAACGTGATGAAAACTAGCTTGACGATATTCCCATGTGTCCTCGGGAGCGCTTTACATCATATAGGAGTCCAGGCTTGTCCTTTGCTACAAAAAGGATTGGGCCATCTTGCTGCACTTTATTTACTTTTGTTACTTGTTACTCATTACAAATTATCCTATCACAAAACTATCTGTTACCTATTATTTCAGTGCTTGCAGAGAATACCTTGCTGAAAACCGCTTATCATTTCCTTCTGCTCCTCGTTGGGTTCGACACTCTTACTTATTGAAAGGACTATGATAGATCCCCTATAATTGTGGGTCATCAGTCCTCGGGCGTCTGGGCTATACAACATGGGCCGGACTAACGGGCCATGCAGATACAAGACGAAAGACTTTCCCCCGTGTTCGGGTGGGACTCTCCTTGGCGTGGAAGGCAAGCTTAGCGTGCGGATATGAAGATTCCTTTCACTGTAAACTGACTCTGTACAAACCCTAGCCCCCTCCGGTGTCTATATAAACCGGTGGGTTTAGTCCGTAGAGGCAATCATAATCATACAGGCTAGACATCTAGGGTTTAGCCATTATGATCTTGTGGTAGATCAACTCTTGTAACCCCTATACTCATCAAAGTCAATCAAGCAGGACGTAGGGTATCACCTCCATCAAGAGGGCCCGAACCCTAAACTATTTTTACTTGTTGCACTTTATTTACTTTTGTTACTTGTTACTCGTTACAAATTATCCTATCGCAAAACTATCTGTTACCTATTATTTCAGTGCTTGTAGAGAATACCTTGCTGAAAACCGCTTATCATTTCCTTCTGCTCCTCGTTGGGTTCGACACTCTTACTTATCGAAAGGACTACGATAGATCCCCTATACTTGTGGGTCATCAAGTCTCTTTTCTGGCGCCGCTGCCGGGGAGTGCAGCGCCTTTGGTAGGTGGAATTTGGTAAGGAAAAATTTATATAGTGTGCTGAAATTTACTGTCAGTTGTTACTATGGAAAGTAATCCTCTGAGGGGCTTGTTCGGAGTATCTTCACCCCGACCAGTAGAGCAAAGAGTTTGCTCCTCAACCTACTGAACCTACTGAAAATGAAAATATCTGCTTTGAAATTCCTTCGGGTATGTTAGAAAAACTTCTAGCTAATCCTTTTGCAGGAGATGGAACATTACATCCTGATGAGCACCTAATATATGTGGATGAAGTTTGTGGATTATTTAAGCTTGCAGGTGTGCCCGGAGATGTTATTAAGAAGAAGGTCTTCCCTTTATCTTTGAAGGGAGATGCATTGACATGGTATAGGCTATGTGATGATACGGGGTCATGGAACTACAAACGATTGAAATTGGAATTTCATGAGAAGTTTTATCCCATGCATCTTGTTCATCGTGATCGCAATTATATATATAATTTATGGCCTCGCGAAGGAGAAAGCATCGCTCAAGCTTGGGGGAGGCTTAAATCAATGTTATATTCATGCCCCAATCATGAGCTTCCAAGAGAAATAATTATTCAAAATTTATATGCTCGGCTTTCTGATAATAATCGCACCATGCTCGATATTTCTTGTGCTGGCTCTTTTATGATGAAGACTATTGAATTCAAATGGGATTTATTGGAAAGAATTAAACGCAACTCTGAAGATTGGGACCTCGATGAAGGTAAGGAGTCAGGTATGACACCTAAGTTTGATTGTGTTAATCATTCATGGATACCGATGTTTTCCGTAAATTTAGCACTAAATATGGACTTGACTCTGAAATAGTAGCTTCTTTCTGTGAATCTTTTGCTACTCATGTTGATCTCCCTAGGGAGAAGTGGTTTAAATATCATCCTCCCATAGAAGTAAAAGTAGATGCACCTATTAAAGTTGAAGAAAAGACTGTCACTTATAATGATCCTATTATTCCTACTGCTTATGTTGAGAAACCACCTTTTCCTGTTAGGATAAAAGATCATGCTAAAGCTTCAACTGTGGTTCGTAAAAGAAATATTAGAACCTATACACCTCCTGAGCAAATTAAAGTTTAAACCTAATATTGCTATTGTTAAAGATCTCTTGTCTGATAATATTGATGGGCTTGTTATTCATTTCTGTGATGAAACTGCTAGAATTGCTAAACCTTGTGCTAAAGATAAACATAGACCTGTGGTAGGCATGCCTGTTATTTCTGTTAAAATAGGAGATCATAGTTATCATGGCTTATGTGATATGGGTGTCAGTGCTAGTGCTATACCTCATGACTTATACAAAGAAATTATGCATGATATTGCACCTGCTGAGATAGAAGATATTGATGTCACAATTAAACTTGCCAATAGAGATACTATTTCACTAATTGGAATTGTTAGAGATGTTGAAGTATTGTGTGGGAAAATGAAATATCCTGATGATTTTCTTGTTCTTGGTTCCCCACAAGATAGCTTTTGTCCCATTATATTTGGTAGACCCTTCTTGAACACAATTAATGCTAAGATAGATTGCAAAAAGGATGTTGTTACTATTGGTTTAGGTGATATGTCTCATGAATTTAATTTCTCTAAATTTCATAGACAACACCGTGAAGAGGAATTGCCTAGTAAAGATGAAATTATTGGTCTTGCTTCTATTTCCGTACCTCCTAGTGATCCTCTAGAACAATATTTGCTAGACCATGAAAATGATATGTTTATGAATGAAAGAAGGGAAATAGATGAAGTATTCTTTAAACAGGAACCCATACTGAAACACAATTTGCCTGTTGAAATCCTAGGGAATCCTCCTCCACCCAAGGGTGATCCCGTGTTTGAGCTCAAACCGTTACCTGATACTCTTAAATATGCTTATCTTGATGAGAAAAAGATATATCCTGTTATTATTAGTGCTAACCTTTCAGAGCATGAAGAAGAGAGATTATTGAAAACTCTGAAGAAGCACCGTGCTGCTATTGGATATACTCTTGATGATCTTAGGGCATTAGTCCCACACTATGTCAACACAAAATAAATTTGGAGAAAGATGCCAAACCAGTTTGTGATCACCAACGACGTCTGAATCCTAAGATGAAAGAAGTGGTAAGAAAGGAAATACTAAAGCTTCTGGAGGCAGGTATTATTTATCCCGTTGCTGATAGTTAGTGGGTAAGTCCTGTCCATTGTGTCCCTAAAAAGGGAGATATTACTGTCGTTCCTAATGATAAAGATGAATTGATTCCGGAAAGAATTATTACAGGTTATAGGATGGTAATTGATTTCCACAAATAAAATAAGGCTACTAAAAAAGATCATTACCCCTTACCTTTTATTGATCAAATCCTAGAAATATTATTCAAACATACACATTTTTGCTTTCTAGATGGTTATTCTGGTTTCTCTCAAATACCTGTGTCAGTTGATGATCAATCTAAGACCACTTTTACTTGCCCGTTCGGTACTTTTTCTTATAGACGTATGCCTTTTGGTCTATGTAATGCACCTGCTACCTTCCAAAGATGCATGATGGCTATATTCTCTGACTTTTGTGAAAAGATTTGTGAGGTTTTCATGGATGATTTCTCCGTCTATGGATCCTCTTTTGATGATTGCTTGAGCAACCTTGATCGAGTTTTGTAGAGATGTGAAGAAACTAATCTTGTTTTGAATTGGGAAAAGTGCCACTTTATGGTTAATGAAGGTATTGTCTTGGGGCATAAAGTTTCTGAAAGAGGTATTGAAGTTGATAAAGCCAAGGTTGATGCTATTGAAAAGATGACATGTCCCAAGGACATCAAAGGTATACGAAGTTTGCTCGATCATGCCGGTTTTTTATAGGAGGTTCATTAAGGACTTCTCAAAAATTTCTCGGCCTCTGACTAATTTATTACAAAAAGATATACCATTTGTCTTTGATGATGATTGTGTAGAAGCATTTGAAATACTTAAGAAAGCATTAATCTCTGCACCTATTGTTCAGCCACCTGATTGGAATTTACCTTTTGAAATTATGTGTGATGCTAGTGATTATGCTGTAGGTACTGTTCTAGGGCAAAGAGTTGATAAGAAATTAAATGTTATTCAATATGCTAGTAAAACTCTATACAATGCTCAGAGAAATTATGCTACTACTGAAAAAGAATTCTTAGCAGTTGTATTTGCTTCTGATAAGTTCAGATCTTATATTGTTGTTTCTAAAGTTACTATTCACATGGATCATGCTGCTATTAAATATATTATGGAAAAGAAAGATGCTAAACCTAGACTTATTAGATGGGTTCTCCTCCTACAAGAATTTGATTTGCATATTGTCGATAGAAAGAGAGCTGAGAACCCCGTTGGAGACAACTTTTCTAGGTTAGAAAATGTGCTTGATGACCCACTACCTATTGATGATAGCTTTCCTTACTACTCCATGGTATGCTGATTGTGCTAATTATATTGTTGCTAAATTTATACCACCTAGTTTCACATACCAACAAAAGAAAAAGTTTTTCTATGATTTGAGGCATTACTTTTGGGGTGACCCACACCTTTATAAAGAAGGAGTAGATGGTGTTATTAGACGTCATGTACCTGAGCATGAACAGGAAGAGATCTTATGCAAGTGTCATTCCGAGGCTTATGGAGGACACCACCCTGGAGATAGAACTGCACATAAGGTATTGCAATCCGGTTTTTATTGGCCTACTCTCTTCAAGGATGCCCATAAGTTTGTCTTGTCTTGTGATGAATGCCAAAGAATTGGTAATATTAGTAGACGTCAAGAAATGCCTATGAATTATTCACTTGTTATTGAACCATTTGATGTTTGAGTCTTTGATTATATGGGACCTTTTGCTGCCTCTAATGGATATACGCATATTTTAGTTGCTGTTGATTACGTTACTAAGTGGGTAGAAGCTATTTCAACTAGCAGTGCTGATCATAACACCTCTATTAAGATGCTTAAAGAAGTTATTTTTCCAAGGTTTGGAGTCCCTAGATATTTAATTACTGATGGTGGTTCACATTTTATTCATGGTGCTTTCCGTAAAATGCTTGCTAAATATGATGTTAATCATAGAATATCCTCTCCTTATCACCCACAGTCTAGTGGTCAAGTAGAATTGAGTAATAGAGAACTCAAATTAATTTTGCAGAAGACTGTTAATATATCTAGAAAAAATTGGTCCAAGAAACTTGATGATGCTTTATGGGCCTATAGAACTGGATATAAAAATCCTATGGGTATGTCTCCATATAAAATGGTTTATGGAAAAGCATGTCACTTACCTCTCGAACTAGAACATAAGGCTTATTGGGCTATTAAAGATCTCAATTATGATTTCAAACTTTCCGGTGAGAAGAGGTTATTTGACATTAGCTCACTTGATGAATGGAGAACCCAAGCCTATGAGAATGCCAAATTATTTAAAGAAAAAGTTAAAAGATGGCATGACAAAAGAATACAAAAGCGTGAGTTTAATGTAGGTGATTATGTATTGCTATACAACTCTCATTTAAGATTTTTTGCAGGAAAACTTCTCTCTAAATGGGAAGGTCCTTACGTTATCGAGGAGGTCTATCGTTCCGGTACCATAAAAATCAACAACTTCGAAGGCACAAATCCGAAGGTGGTGAACGGTCAAAGAATTAAACATTGTATCTCAGGTAATCCTATAAATGTTGAAACCAATGTTATTGAAACCGTAACCCCGGAGGAATACATAAGGGACACTTTCCGGAACGTTTCAGACTCCGAAAAGGAATAGGTATGTGATACGGTAAGTAAACTGACTCCAAAACAGTTCTAATGGCAATTTTTCCCCGTTTCGGAATATTTAGAAAAGTAGAAAAATATGAAGCAGCCCGGGAAGGACACGAGGGCTCCACGAGGGTGGAGGGCGCGCCCTACCCCCTGGGCGCGCCCCCTACCTCGTGGGCACCTCGTGTGCTCTCCGGACTTCGTTTTCTTACACGACACGTATTTTGGGCGGTAAAAATTCATTATATAACCTCTCGAAGGTTTTGACCGCCGTATCACGCAAAAATCTCCTGTTCTTGTTTCGAGCAGTTTTCTGCCAAGGTTGTCAAAGCCAAGCATCATGTCGTCTCCCTCCTCCTCCAACAATGAGGGCAATGATGCTTGGCTAACGAAGATAGAGCTGAAGAGAGAAGAACCCATGGAGATCAACAAGGATGAAGGGATCAAGAAGGCCATGGAGGACCAAGTTCCGGCAACAGAAGACATCCTTCAACTTGATCACAATCTTCTTACCCCAACTGAGATCGAAGCTTTCAAGATGATTGAGCTAGCTCGTTGTAACGCCCCGAGACCAATGTGCCAGGTGTCTTCCAGTTATTCGCTGTTGTTGCCTTGTCATTGCTTGCGTGTCATGCATTGCATATCATGTCACCATGTGCATTTCATTTGCATACATGTTTGTCTCATGCATCCGAGCATTTTCCCCGTTGTCCGTTTTGCAATCCGGCGCTCCTATGTCACCCGGTGTCCCTTTCTACCTCTTTTCGTGTGCGGGTGTTAAACATTTTCGGATTGGACCGAGACTTGTCAAGCGGCCTTGGTTTACTACCAGTAGGCCGCCTGTCAAGTTTCGTGCCATTTGGACTTCGTTTGATACTCCAACGGTTAACCGAGGGACCGAAAAGGCCTCGTGTGTGTTGCAGCCCAACACCCTTCCAAAGTGGCCCAAAACACACCTAAGACCTCTCCATCATCTAGAGCGTTCGATCACGATCGCGTGGCCGAAAACCGCACCTCATTTGGACTCTCCTAGCTCCCTCTACCTATATATATATATATATATATATATATATATATATATATATATATGGGATCCTCTTCAAGGTCTAAGATTTCGTAATCTAGTATCATCTTATTGATGAGAAGCCTCTCCATTTTTTTCCGTCAATGTTCTTATCCGGCTATTCTCATGAAGATTCTAATGGAGCTTCAAGTTTGTCATTTTTCATTATTTTCATCTCCGGTGGATTCAAATCAAGCTTTGGTGTTGATCATATCCTTTTTCCTCGTTTCAAATACCTTCTCATGCCGGTGCACCTCATATTCATTCACTTCTCGCTATTTAATTGTTCCGCAGTGCTCAAGATATCTCGAAGATTCATGTTTTCCACTCCGCATTCATTCAAGATCTTTCGAGGTTGTTATCTCATTCAAGTCATTTAATTCAACCGGTGCAACCTCTCTTTTAAATCATTTCAACGGTGTTTCTTTTGAGTGGGCCCTAACACACAAGTCTTTTTCCAGGATCTTACCCGACTCTTCTTATTTTTTCTGGAGTTATAATCAAATTCTTTTCAAAGTTTGACGTAAGAATGAATTTTTCATCAGTCAAATGTCTTTCTCCATGATCTTTCAAATTCTTTTCATCTTTGGTTTCAATCTTTCTAATTTTCATTCCGGAGTATCTCAACAACTCATGGTGGTGTTTCTCGCCGTCATTCTCAGGTTTTGATGACCGAAGATGAGTTTTTCCTCCATATCTTATCCGCTCACTCAGAGATTCGTGGTTCTAGCTTAAATGCCATACTCTCATAATTGTTTTTCGATTGTGAGAATTCTTTTCACCTATCCGGAGCAATTCAAGATTCTTTTCAGTTTGATTCTCCGGAGGCCATCAATTCAGGCTTATTCATTCTCAGCTTTCAGCTATCATTCTCCAAAATCATACCGGAGCTTAAATCAAGGATTCTCTAGTCAGCTCGTAATCTCTTCGTTCTTAGGGATCTAAATTCTCTCAAGCATTTTCGTTTATTTGCTAATTCTTCCCGGTGTTTCTTTAGCTTTTCTTCAATAGTTTTTAATTCTTACGGTGGTTCGTGCAAGAGTTCTTGTCATTCGTTATCATATCAACTCTTTCGTTATTTTCAATCCTACCGGTGGATCATTGAAGACCTTTCTCAAGTTTGTGCTATATCTATCTTAATCCTTTCTATGAGAATAAGTAGTATGCCAAATCCGTTGCTTGTCATCAATTTAAAGTGGTGAAGGATACGCATAACATAATTCTTATTCTTGTTCATCCAAGTGATTAATTCCTTATTCCGGAGGTTCATCAAAATTCTTGATCTCATTTGTTCATCTTTCTTTTCCTGGAGTTCCAAGCTCTCTCATTATTATTATTTTTCACGGAGATCCATCTAAATCATTTCAAGGCTTCACCTTGTGTTCTCAACTTCTTTTTCCTTCCGTCTTCATAATCCTTTTTGTTACCGGAGTTCTTCATGGATGTTCTACACGATGGTTCATCAAGGAAATATGTCCTTCTCGAAGTGCTCATCAAGATTCTTTTCAGAGGAGCTCAATCATTCTTCTTCTTGCAATCCGAAGTGCAATTATTTCTTCCGTATCATTGGAGTTGGTATTATGTCATTCTTGATAATTGGAGTTCAGGTGTCATGAATCACATGTTGTTAAGTATGAGGTATTTTAAATCCATCTACCTCTCCGTTGGAGTTATCTTGGTTTATATTTCACCTAAAGCCTTCCCTAAGGATTGTTGCTATCTATGGTGCTCATAAGTGACCCTAGTTCTTCTTTTATCCTCCTGGTGAATAAGTTTCTCGTCTCCTTGTTCTTATCAATCAAATTCTTTTCCCGTGAGTGGTAGGTTGTCACCTCATAATTTGAGATGTATTCCATAAGACCATATCAAGTTTATTATTTTCGTTGTTGGTTTTCCAACAACTCCGCTCTAGCATTTGTTGTAAGCGTGCTCTCTCAAGATCGTGTTTCCCTTCGTTCATTCCATTCCATTCTTTCTTTTGCTCCGAAGGCATTGTGATGTTGCTCTCTTCAACCCTTCTTCTTATTTTTGTCAGGACCTTATTCTTTTCATGCTTATCCATTTAACCGGAGTGTTGTGTCCCTTTGCTCAAGCTCTTTCATTTTATCAAGTCTTTCATCTCTTTTCAACCGGAGTGCTGTCCGAATTTGTTGTTCCTTGTTCCTCGTTTCTAACGGAGGTTTTCAACTTTATTCATCTTCGTTGTATTCTTTTCTCGAAATGGCTTAACCTTTTCAAGGTTCTTTGGTCTCACTCGTTTGTCAAAGAAGCAACTTAGTTTTACCTCTTCTCTTTCTCTTCCGTTTTCCATCCGGTGCCATTCTAGATCTCGGGACGAGATCCTCTCATAGTGGTGGAGTGTTGTAACGCCCCGAGACCAATGTGCCAGGTGTCTTCCAGTTATTCACTGTTGTTGCCTTGTCATTGCTTGCATGTCATGCATTGCATATCATGTCATCATGTGCATTTCATTTGCATACATGTTTGTCTCATGCATCCGAGCATTTTCCCCGTTGTCCGTTTTGCAATCCGGCGCTCCTATGTCACCCGGTGTCCCTTTCTACCTCTTTTCGTGTGCGGGTGTTAAATGTTTTCGGATTGGACCGAGACTTGTCATGCGGCCTTGGTTTACTACCGGTAGACCGCCTGTCAAGTTTCGTGCCATTTGGACTTCGTTTGATACTCCAACGGTTAACCGAGGGACCGAAAAGGCCTCATGTGTGTTGCATCCCAACACCCTTCCAAAGTGGCCCAAAACACACCTAAGACCTCTCCATCATCTAGAGCATTTGATCACGATCGCGTGGCCGAAAACCGCACCTTATTTGGACTCTCCTAGCTCCCTCTACCTATATATATGTGATCCTCTCCAAAAATTCGCGGTGCAAACCCTAAAACTCGTCTCCTCGCACCGCCGGACGCGCACCGCGTCGGACATGTCCGCCGGCCGCCGCCACGTCGCCCGACCAATCCCCCGCCGCCACATCATCACGCCTCCGCCCTCGACCAATCGGCGCCCACCACCTCAGCCTGCGCGCCGCCCCACTTCACCGCGGCCTGCGGAGCCCATCGCGGGCCCGCGCAGGCCCGCGC
>NC_041382.1:130019930-130129206 GCF_002162155.2 Triticum dicoccoides | reverse complement strand
ACTCGGCCCGCACCTGCTCCGTCACCCCGCCGCCGCATGCCTCCGTCGCCGGCCGTCGGCTCCGCCATTCCTTGCCGGCGCCGGCGACTGCATCTCCCGCCGGCGAGCCACCCGCTCGCGCCGCCCTGCACGCCGCGCTCCACCGCCAATCGCCGCCACCACCGCGCCTCCCCGCGCCAGGTTCGGTTCCGGCTCGGGCTCACCGCCCCCAACGCCGGTAGACCTCACCGGCCGGCGAGCGCGCCCACCGCCTCTGCCTAGTGCCCAGGTGCTCGCTACCGCACCTGTCGGGGCCTTCCGACGACCTCCTCCGCCGGATCCCGCACACCTGCACCTCCCCGAACGTCATCTCCTCTGACTCCGGCGAGGGATCCGGTCAACCTCCAGATCCGTGCCAAGAACCCTAGATCTGGGCGGGTAAATATCTCCAAGTCCTTTTCCCCCAGTATTTTTTTGGCTTTTTCATCGCATCATAACTCATCATCCGTGGCTCCGATTCGTGCGTGTAGCATATCAAAATGTTCGTCTCGACGAGTACATCATTTCATCTCAAGCATCGTTTTCATTTGAGCTCATCTTGATGCCCGAAATGCTGTTGGAAGAGGTCTATGTGAGGAATATGTCAGATCTGTTTCAGCAAATGGTCGTTTGTTATTTTTGCCATGATTAATGTGTGCATGCTATGATCCTGAGTTCTACATGTGTTTTGTAGAATGCCATGCCATATTTACAGGGGTGCTTGCCATGTATTTTTGTGATATTTGTGGTGACTAGCACAAGCATGCAAATTAGCGTAATCGGTAATGCTGATTTCAGGGACTTGGAATTTCACCAAGTCCTTGTCCTGTTTTTGTTGTTATGCCATATGTTCATGTTGTTTCCTAGTGATCCGTGCCTCTTTTGAGGATGATCAGTAAGGATGTTTTGTTAACATTGTGGTGCTTTATCCATCCATGTCTTTGTTTGCATTTATGGAGCACCCTAGCTTGAGTCAATCAAGCTCTACTTTTGCTATAAAGTGAATCCTGGTAGATTGTTGACATGTTTAGCGATCTTGCCGAGGATGTTGCTATTGATCCGTGCATGCTATGTTGTTGTTCTTGCCATTCCTAGCTTCTATGCCATGTATTCTTGATGGGTGTATGTTTAGTTGTCATGCCATGCTCTGTAGTGAGTGCATCGAGCTCGTAAACATGCCTACTCGTTAACTGATTTGCATGCTCTGTTTATGTTTTTGCCATGTTCAGATGCGTGCAATTGTATTTTCTGTTCTCCTTTGGCTCAAGGTCACTAAGGGAATTTTGTTAAGTACTTAGAGTAGCTTCATGCCATGCCTTGCTTTACCATGTTAAGTTCCTGTAGAATGTAGTTTTCACGCTCTAAAGTGTGCTTCCCGATATTGAATTCCAGACTTGTGTTAATTTCACTAAGTTTGAAACCTGTTATCATTTGCACTTTTGCCATGCTTGTTTGAACCTGTTAATGGATGATTTAGCCGTAGCTCAGTGTTCATATTTTGTCAAGCTTCATGAGCAGATCCCTGCCATGTATTTTGTTGTCATGTTTGAGTGCTGTAGCATATTCATCTTGATGCATTTAATTGGTCACTTGCCGATTATCGTAGACCGGTGCCATATTTGTTTTGCTTGCCTTTTCCAAACCGTGCATCCGATTCTGGTGATCTTTATATCGATTTCAACCGAAATCACCTCACCTTTCCATTGTCACTCTTGGATTTCCAAGTTGAGACCAGGTTCAATCATTCCTTCCCAAATCATGCATATGCACCGCATCCCGCATATCATCCATGTTCATGTGGGTTGTTTACTATGTTGTGTGCTTCTTTCCGGTGTTGCTTCTTCGGGTTGGTTCCGATAACGTCGTGTTTGTGAGGACCCATTCGACTACGTCCGTTTGTCTTCTTCATGGACTCGTTCTTCTTCCTTGCGGGATTTCAGGCAAGATGACCATACCCTCAAAATCACTTCTATCTTTGCTTGCTTAGTTGCTCGCTCTTTTGCTATGCCTATGCTACGATACCTACCACCTGCTTATCATGCCTCCCAATTGCCATGTCAAGCCTCTAACCCACCATGTCCTAGCAAACCGTTGTTTGGCTATGTTACCGCTTTGCTCAGCCCCTCTTATAGCGTTGTTAGTTGCAGGTGAAGATTGGAGCTTGTTCCATGTTTGGAACATGGATATTATTGTTGGGATATCACAATATCTCTTATTTAATTAATGCATCTATATACTTGGTAAAGGGTGGAAGGCTCGGCCTTATGCCTGGTGTTTTGTTCCACTCTTGCCGCCCTAGTTTCTGTCATATCGGTGTTATGTTCCCCGATTTTGCGTTCCTTACGCGGTTGGGTTATAATGGGAACCCCTTGACAGTTCTCCTTGAATAAAACTCCTCCAGCAATGCCCAAGCTTGGTTTTACCATTCGCCACCTAGCCTTTTCTTTCCCTTGGGTTCTGCAGACTCAAGGGTCATCTTTATTTAAACCCCCCGGGCCAGTGCTCCTCTGAGTGTTGGTCCGAACTGGGCAGCCTGCGGGGCCACCTCGGGGCAACTTGAGGGTTGGTTTTACTCGTAGCTTGACCTATCTGAGTGTGCCCTGAGAACGAGATATCTGCAGCTCCAATCGGGATTTGTCGGCACATTCGGGCGGTGTTGCTGGACTTGTTTTACCATTGACGAGGATGTCTTATAACCGGGATTCCGAGCCTGATCGGGTCTTCCCGCTAGAAGGAATATCCTTCGTTGACCGTGAGAGCTTGTGATGGGCTAAGTTGGGACACCCCTGCAGGGATTTGAACTTTCGAAAGCCGTGCCCGCGGTTATGGGCAGATGGGAATTTGTTAATGTCCGGTTGTAGAAAACCTGAAGTTGACCTTAAATTAAATGTATCAACCGCGTGTGTAACCGTGATGGTCTCTTTCCGGCGGAGTCCGGGAAGTGAACACGGTGTTGGAGTTATGCTTGACGTAGGTTGTTTTAGGATCACTTCTTGATCATACTTTTATCGAACGTGCTTTGCCTTCTCTTCTCGCTCTCATTTGCGTATGTTAGCCACCATATATGCTAGTCGCTTGCTGCAGCTCCACCTCATACTTTTACCTTACCCATAAGCTTAAATAGTCTTGATCGCGAGGGTGCGAGATTGCTGAGTCCCTGTGGCTCACAGATACTTCCAAAACCAGTTTGCAGGTGCCGTTGAGTCCGTGCAGATGAGGCAACCAAGCTCAGGAGGAGCTCGATGAAGATCTTGTCCTTTGTGTTGTTTCGTTCTAGTTGACTAGTAGTGGAGCCCAGTTGGGGTCGATCGGGGATCTGTGTAGCATTTGGGGTAGTCTTCTTTCATTTTAGTTCCGTAGTCGGACCTTGCTTGTGTCTGGTTGATGTAATGCTATATTCATGTAATTGTGTGAAGTGGCGATTGTAAGCCAACTATGTATCTCTTTCCCTTATGTATTACATGGGTTGTGTGAAGATTACCTCACTTGCGACATTGATTTCAATGCGGTTATGCCTCTAAGTCGTGCTTCAACACGTGGGAGATATAGCCGCATCGAGGGTGTTACACTCGTATACAAAACAAGTATCTCACACGTGAAAATATTTTGTTGAAGGAGCATATCATCGCACTCAAGGGCATTATCTGCAAGTTGGAAGACCTCCTAGGCTCGATGTGCGACTACCCATCATCACCACCATCCTCTTCACCAACAAAGGAGACATAATCAGATGGGTATGGGCACTCCCCTTGGCAACTGCCAAGCTTGGGGGAGTGCCCCGGTATCGTATCACCATCACTTCTATCTTTACCGTTTTTCTTAGTTCGATCCTTTTGGTAATATCTTGATCTAGTAGAATAAAGTTTTAGTATGATCTAGTTGTGAGTTTTGCTTTATGATCCTTCTATGTAATCGAGTCCGTGAGCTATATAATAAAGATTAGTGTTGAGTCTAGGGCTTGATTATTTTGCCATGATCTTGAGTGAATAAAAGAAAAGAGAAGAAATAAAAAGAAACAAAGAGATCATATGGATCTTATGGAGAGTAATGAGATCACATAGAAAGAGTATGATGAATAAAAGTTGTTGAGAGTTGACAAACATAGTTTTGGTCATCGTTGCAATTAATAGGAAGTAATAAAGAAAGAGAGGTCTTCACATATAAATATACTATCTTGGACATCTTTTATGATTGTGAGCACTCATTAAAATATGACATGCTAAAGGGTTGATGTTGGACAAGGAAGACAACGTAATGGGTTATGTTTTCTTACATCTGAGATAAATTATATTGTCATGGATCATCCAACATGATTGAGCTTGCCTTTCCCCCTCATGCTAGCCAAATTCCGTGCACCAAGTAGAGATACTACTTGTGCTTCCAAACACCCTTAAACCAGTTTTGCCATGAGAGTCCACCATACCAACCTATGGATTGAGAAAGATCCTCCAAGTAAGTTGTCATCGGTGCAAGCAATAAAAATTGCTCTCTAAATATGTATGACTTATTAGTGTGGGAGAAAATAAGCTTTATATGATCGTGTGATATGGAAGAAATAAAAGCGACGGACTGCATAATAAATGTCCATATCACAAGTGGCAATATAAAGTGACGTTCTTTCGCATTAAGATTTTGTGCATCCAACCATAAAAGCGCATGACAACCTCTGCTTCCTTCTGCGAAGGGCCTATCTTTTACTTTTATCTCCTACCTTACATAAGAGTCATGGTGATCTTCACCCTTCCTTTTTACATTTTATCTTTTGGCAAGCACAACATGTTGGAAAGATCCTGGTATATATGGCTAACTGAATGTGAATTTTCATGAACTATTATTGTTGACATTACCCATGAGGTAAAACGTTGGGAGGCAAAACTATACGCCCCTATCTTTCTTTGTGTCCAATTAAAACTCCATACCCATAAGTATTGCGTGAGTGTTAGCAATTGTGAAACACTATATGATAGTTGAGTATGTGGACTTGCTGAAAAGCTCTTATATATTGACTCTTTCCTATGTTATGATAAATTGTAATTGCTCCAATGACTGAGATTATAGTTTGTTAGTTTTCAATGAAGTTTATGATTCATACTTGAAATTGTGATTGAATTGTTGATGTCTACTACACAACCTTCTTCTTGTAGACGTTGTTGGGCCTCCAAGTGTAGAAGTTTGTAGGACAGTAGCAAATTTCCCTCAAGTGGATGACCTAAGGTTTATAAATCCGTAGGAGGCGTAGGATGAAGATGGTCTCTCTCAAGCAACCCTGCAACCAAATAACAAAGAGTCTCCTATGTCCCCAACACACCCAATACAATGGTAAATTGTATAGGTGCACTAGTTCGGCGAAGAGATGGTGATACAAGTGCAATATGGATAGTAGATAAAGGTTTTTGTAATCTGAAATTATAAAAAACAGCAAGGTAACTAATGATAAAAGTGAGCGTAAACGGTATTGCAATGCTAGGAAACAAGGCCTAGGGTTCATACTTTCACTAGTGCAAGTTCTCTCAACAATAATAACATAATTGGATCATATAACTATCCCTCAGCATGCAACAAAGAGTCACTCCAAAGTCACTAATAGTGGAGAACAAACGAAGAGATTATGGTAGGGTACGAAACCACCTCAAAGTTATTCTTTCCAATCAATCCGTTGGGCTATTCCTATAAGTGTCACAAACAGCCCTAGAGTTCTTACTAGAATAACACCTTAAGACACAAATCAACCAAAACCCTAATGTCACCTAGATACTCCAATGTCACCTCAAGCATCCATGGGTATGATTGTACGATATGCATGACACAATCTCAGATTCATCTATTCAACCAACACATAGAACCTCAAAGAGTGCCCCAAAGTTTCTACCGGAGAATCACGACGAAAACGTGTGCCAACCCCTATGCATAAGTTCATGGGCGGAACCCGCAAGTTGATCACCAAAACATACATCAAGTGAATCACGTGATATCCCATTGTCACCACAGATACGCACGGCAAGACATACATCAAGTGTTCTCAAATCTTTAAAGACTCAATCCGATAAGATAACATAAAAGGGAAAACTCAATCCATTACAAGAGAGTAGAGGGGGAGGAGAAACATAAGATCCAACTATAATAGCAAAGCTCATGATACATCAAGATCGTGCCAAATCAAGAACACGAGAGAGAGAGAGAGAGAGAGAGAGAGAGAGAGAGAGAGAGAGAGAGATCAAACACACAGCTACTGGTACATACCCTTAGCCCCGAGGGAGAACTACTCCCTCCTCGTCATGGAGAGCACCGGGATGATGAAGATGGCCACCGGAGAAGGATTCCCCCTCCGGCAGGGTGCCGGAACGGGTCTAGATTGGCTTTCGGTGGCTACGGAGGCTTCTGGCGGCGAAACTCCCGATCTATTGTGCTCCCCGGTAGTTTTAGGGTATATGGATATATATAGGTGGAAGAAATACATCAGGGGAGCCACGAGGGGCCCATGAGGGTGGAGGGCGCGCCGCCCTGCCTCATGGCTTCCTCGTTGATACCCTGACGTGCACTCCAAGTCTCCCGTATTGCTTTCTTTCCAAAAATTACTTCTCCAAAGGTTTCATTCCGTTTGGACTCCGTTTGATATTCCTTTTCTTCGAAACCCTAAAACAAGGAAAAAACAGAAACTGGCACTGGCTCTAGGTTAATAGGTTAGTCCAAAAAATCATATAAATGCATATAAAACATCCAAGGTTGATAACATAATAGCATGGAACAATCAAAAATTATAGATATGTTGGAGACGTATCAATTGTTACTCTAGCATAAGAGATCATATGACAAGAATTATATAAGTTGTTGTTCTAAGAATGATCATGATGCCCTCACGTCCGTATTTTATTTTTATCGACACCTCTATCTCTAAACATGTGGACATATTTTTCGATTTCGGCTTTCGCTTGAGGACAAGCAAGGTCTAAGCTTGGGGGAGTTGATACGTCCATTTTGCATCTTGCTTTTATATCGATATTTATTGCATTATGGGCTGTTATTACACATTATGTCACAATACTTATGCATATTCTCTCTTATCTTACAAGGTTTACATAAAGAGGGAGAATGCCGGCAGCTGGGATTCTCGGCTGGAAAAGGAGCAAATATTAGAGACCTATTCTGCACAGCTCGAAAAGTCCTGAAACTTCACGGAAGTCATTTTCAGAATATATAAAAAATAATGAGCGCAAGAAGTTCCAGAGGGGGGCCACAACCTGCCCACGAGGGTGGGGGCGCGCCCTACCCCCCTGGGCGCCCCCCTGCCTCATGGGTCCCCTGGTGGCCCTCCGATCCCATCTTCTGCTATATGGAGTCTTTCCATGAGGAAAAAATCATAAGCCATCTTTCCGGACGAGACTCCGCCGCCACGAGGTGGCACCTTGGCGGAACCAATCTAGGGCTCTGGCAGAGCTATTCTGCCGGGGAAACTTCCCTCCAGGAGGGGGAAATCATCGCCATCATCATCGCCAACAATCCGCTCATGGGGAGGGGGTCAATCTCCATCAACATCTTCACCAGCACCATCTCATCACAAACCCTAGTTCATCTCTTGTATCCAATTCTTGTCTCTAAGTCCGGGATTGGTACCTGTGGGTTGCTAGTAGTATTAATTACTCCATGTAGTTGATGCTAGTTGGTTTATTTGGTGGAAGATCATATGTTCAGATCCTATATGCATATTAATACCCCTCTAATTATGAACATGAATATGCTTTGTGAGTAGTTACATTTGTTCCTGAGGACATGGGAGAAGTCTTGCTATTAGTATTCATGTGAATTTGGTATTCGTTTGATATTTTGATGAGATGTATGTTATCTCTCCTCTAGTGGTGTTATGTGAACGTCGACTACATGAGACTTCACCATTATTTGGGCCTAGAGGAAGGCATTGGGAAGTAATAAGTAGATGATGGGTTGCTAGAGTGACAGAAGCTTAAACCCTAGTTTACGTGTTGCTTCGTAAGGGGCTGATTTGGATCCACATGTTTCATGCTATGGTTAGGTTTACCTTAATACTTTTGTTGTAGTTGCAGATGCTTGCAATGGAGGTTAATCATAAGTGGGATGCTTGTCCAAGTAAGGACAGCACCCAAGCACCGGTCCACCCGCATACCAAAGTATCAAAGTACCGAACGTGAATCATATGAATGTGATGAAAACTAGCTTGACGATATTCCCATGTGTCCTCGGGAGCACTTTACGTCATATAAGAGTTTGTCCAGGCTTGTCCTTTGATATAAAAAGGATTGGGCCATCTTGCTGCACTTTATTTACTTTTGTTACTTGTTACTCGTTACAAATTATCCTATCACAAAACTATCTGTTACCTATTATTTCAGTGCTCGCAGAGAATACCTTGCTGAAAACCGCCTATCATTTCCTTCTGCTCCTCGTTGGGTTCGACACTCTTACTTATAGAAAGGACTATGATAGATCCCCTATACTTGTGGGTCATCAGTCCTAGGGCGTCTGGGCTATGCAACATGGGCCGGACTAATGGGCCATGGAGATACAAGACGAAAGACTTTCCCCCGTGTCTGGGTGGGACTCTCCTTGGCGTGGAAGGCAAGCTTAGCGTGCGGATATGAAGATTCCTTTCTCTGTAAACTGACTCTGTACAAACCCTAGCCCCCTTCGGTGTCTATATAAACCGGTGGGTTTAGTCTGTAGAGGCAATCATAATCATACATGCTAGACATCTAGGGTTTAGCCATTATGATCTCGTGGTAGATCAACTCTTGTAACCCCTATACTCATCAAAGTCAATCAAGCGGGATGTAGGGTATTACCTCCATCAAGAGGGCCCGAACCTGGGTAAAACATTGTGTCCCCTGTCTCCTGTTACCTTTGATCCTTAGACACACAGTTCGGGACCCCCTACCCGAGATCTGCCGGTTTTTTCAGCGACATTGGTGCTTTCATTGAGAGTTCCTCTGTGGCGTCAACTGAAGGACCGATGGCTCGCCTTGTCATCAATGACAGTATCACTTCCGAAGGAGCCCTAATTCCAGGGCAAACCCTCCGGCTCGGCAACTTCACTCTGGGTGCCCGTTCAGCCATTAAGCCAAAGACAACCCCCAAGTCGCCGAAAATCCCCTTCGTATCAGCCCCGAATATTCCGACAAGATGGATCCGACAGATCTATCATCTTTGAACAAGCTGCTAGATCGCATCGCCGCCCTGGGAGTCTCAACCGACTATGATCGGATTGGGCTTAAACCCGATCAGTGAGAAATTAAATCTCCGCCGATCACCCATCAGGTGGCGGTTGTGGAGGAACGTGCTGACAATAACTCGTCTCCTATGTTGAGAACCAACATGTTTCGGATTTCCAAACCTGGAGAACCGGATACGAGCCCTCGAGAGGACACTCCCTGCCCTCCGAACACAAGATGGAACATTAAGACTGAGAATTCCCCAGACACTCCAGAGCTTGGGCCGGTAACCTCGGAAACTTTTCAAACTCTGGATTCCACGGCGTGTCAGGGTGCGAATTCGAGCCCGCCCACCCACCACAAGAAATATTCTCCAAGAAACTCCGGCCCTCCAGACATATGCGACCTAATGTATGTGCGACAGCAGCTCAAGAGACAGTCCATCACTTTTGGGCTCCTCCTTGTTAAAAACAAGATAAAAGACTGCTACAACAACGACGCAATTTCAGTATTTCGCAACAACTATACGGACGATGGAATCCTTAACGCCCTCAATCGCCATCATGTCCCGCACTTCGCAGATTTGGCACACATAGTACATAAGTATTGCGCAATGGAAAGTGCCTGGAAAACTCAGACAACCCGCTTGGAACTTTAGGCCTTTAAGCCATCTCCCGGGTGGGCAAAAAGGGTGCACCCTCGCGGAGCACTTAATCATCATCCCGTGGACAAGAAATTCAAGCCCTTTACGGGACAAAAAACTCTCTTCAAAGAATGTCTCAACACGCCCTCCCAAATACACATGACGCCGAATACCGAACCAACACACGACCTACGAGCATGTTGGATACTCTGGCAGGTGGCCAAGAGCGGTGAGGGTATCCTCACCAACACTACACCGGAAAAATTACTTTTCGGAACATGATCCCGAAGTACTCACAGTCTTCGAGACCTTCTCATCAAATAATCGGCGCAAATGGGCACTTCGCGACCTTGCCGAAGTCTGCCATGTAGCAGCAATAAACCCTTGGAACGATACGACAATTACTTTCAATGCCGATGACGAACCAAGATCCTACTTAGTCCGAGAACCAACCGCTCTAGTCCTCAACCCAATTGTGGATGGTTTTCGGCTCACTAAAGTGCTAATGGACGGAGGCAGTGGACTGAACCTCATCTATGAGGACACGCTCAATAAAATGCAAATGGACAGGAGTCGCATTGAGCAGAGCAACACATCCTTTAGGGGAATCATTCCCAGCAGGGAAGCAAGATGCTCGGGGAAAATTAAGCTGGATGTGGTATTCGGCACCCTAGAAAACTATAGGTCCGAAGAGATAATCTTCCAGGTGGCTCCTTTCAACATCGGATATCATGCCCTGTTAGGGCGAGACGCATTCACACGCTTTCAAGATATACCTCATTACGGGTATATGAAGCTCAAAATGCCCGGGCCCAATGGTGTTATCACTATTTCTAGTGATCCGAACATAGCACTCCGCGCTGAAAATAAAACCGCATCCCTGGCCCTTGAGGCACTATCCGAAGCCCTAGCGGTCGAGGAACTCACCGCACTGTGTTCCACAGTGGATAAGGATGACGTAATCCTTGATAAAAGGTCCAAATCCACCTCTTTCAAGCCAGCGGACGAAATAGTCAAATTCCAAGTCCACCCGACGGATCCCAAGAAAACAGCTTCCATTGGGGCGCAGCTGGACTCGACGGTCAATGCCACATTACAAGCGTTCTTGCGCAAAAACTTGGACATCTTTGCTTGGCACCCCTCGGATATGCCAGGAATTCCACGTGCGCTGGCCGAACATAGTCTCAACATACTAAAGGGATACAAGCCGGTCAAGAGAACGCTCCGGTGATTTTCTGAACCCAAGCGACAAGCTATGGGGGAGCAGCTAGCCAAGCTACTAGAAGCCGAGTTTATCAGAGAGATCAAACATCTGGACTGGCTAGCGAACCTGGTCATGGTACCAAAGAAGGATAAATCCTGGCGCCCGTGTGTCAATTTCAAAGACCTTAACAAGGCCTGCCCTAAAGACCCCTTCCCACTACCTCCCATCGACCAGAATATCGACACAACCGCGGGACATGATTCACTATGTTTCCTCGACGCATACTCTGGATACCATCAAATCAAGATGAAGGAATCCGAGCAAGCCCTAACGGCATTCATCACCCCGTATGGGCCTTTCTGCTTCAACACTATGCCTTTTGGGCTCAAGAACGCCGGCGCCACTTACCAGCGCATGATTCAAACATGCCTGGAAAAGCAAATCGGCAAGACTATGGAGGCATATGTAGATGACGTAGTCATCAAAACAAAGCATGTTGAATCATTGGTGGGCGACTTACGCCTCCATTCGACAACCTCCGAACATATGACATAAGGCTCAATCCGGAAAAGTGCGTTTTCGGCATTCCCGCCGGCAAACTGCTCGAGTTTATTGTCTCCAATAGAGGAATCGAAGCAAACCCAGCCAAAATCCGAGCCCTGTCACAATTGGCAACACCAACTGACCTCAAACAGGTCCAAAAATTAGCCAGGTGTGTGACCGCCTTGAGCTTTTACCTCCAAACTAGGAGAAAAGGCACTGCCACTGTATCGCCTGCTCCGATTCATCGACCACTTTGCGTGGACGGACGCGGCAACAGCCAGACTAGAGGAAATAAAAACTTTGCTAGCAAGCAACCCCATCCTGGCCGCGCCAAATGTCGGTGAACCAATGCTGCTTTACATATCGGCAACTCACTAGGTGGTGAGTGCGGTGCTCGTTATCGAACAAGAAGAGGGGGGATATAAATTCCCACACAGAAACCAGTATATTACGTATTGACGGTCCTTACAACATGCAAATCCCGATACCCACATTATCAGAAGATAGCATATGTGGTCTTTATGGAATCCCGCAAGCTACGACACTACTTCCAAGAGTGCTCAATCACGATGGCTTCCGAAGTACCACTCAATGATATTATAAACTACCGGGATGCCACTGG
This sequence comes from Triticum dicoccoides, assembly GCF_002162155.2. NCBI lineage: Eukaryota > Viridiplantae > Streptophyta > Magnoliopsida > Poales > Poaceae > Triticum > Triticum dicoccoides. The sequence goes on along the minus strand of NC_041382.1, from coordinate 130,116,997 downwards.
CAGGATTGCCAAATGGGCCATTGAGCTCCTACCATTTGAAACAACGTATAGACCACGCCGAGCCATTAAATCTCAGGTGTTGGCTGACTTCATCGCCGAATGGACAGAGTCCAAACTCCCTAAAGAGTATGACACGTATTCCAACTAGGTGATGCACTTTGACGGCTCTAAAATGTTAGCCGGGCTGGGGGCTGGTGTCGTCTTGACATCCCCCACATGAGACATAGTTTGTTACATGCTCCAAATACTATATACAGACTCTAACAATGCAGCCGAATATGAGGCCCTATTGCATGGTCTTCGGATGGCTGTCTCCATGGGCATACAACGCCTTGAGGTGCGCGCGGATTCCAACCTCGCAATATCCCAAATAAACGGAGACTATGATGCAAAAGATCCGAAGATGGCTGCTTACCACAACGTCGTACTCCAAATATCAGCTCGGTTCAAGGGTCTCGAGTTTCATCACGTGGCTCGAGAGAGTAATCAAGCTGGGGATATCCTTGCTCGCATGGGCGCTAAACGCGACCCCATCCCACCTAACACCTTTGTGGAAAGGCTCTTCAAGCCATCCATGGTGTGGCAGGACGAGAACGGGAGCACCGACCCGGAGCCGATCATACCCCCCGATTCCGAACACAGTCCCGATATCATCGGGGGCTCAGGCAACAAAATAATACCATCAGTCCACGAAATTATGGGTGTAATTGCCCCATGGACCGAGCCTTTCCTTGCCTACCTCACTAGGAATGAGCTCCCTGAGGATCAGACTGAGGCCCGTCGCATCGTTCGACGTTCGAAAGCCTACAAAGTTCATGAAGGAGAACTATACAAGAAAAGTACTACAGGGGTCCTTCAATGATGTACCTCTGAAGACGAGGGACGGAAGCTCTTGGCTGAAATACACGCTGCTCTTGGCGGCCATCATGCCGCAGCCCGGGCCCTTGTAAGTAAAGCCTTCCGCACGGATTTCTTTTGGCCCATAGCCCGGGCAGATGCACAAGACCTCGTGCAGCACTGCGTTGGATGCCAGTTTTCCACTAACCAAAGCCATATGCCGCCTACTGCCCTCCAAAAAATCCCCATTACTTGGCCCTTTGTGGTCCGGGGGCTCGATATGGTCAGACCTCTTAAAGGGGGAAGCCATAAGAAGAAATACTTGTTGGTAATGGTCAACAAGTTCACTAAGTGGATAGAAGCCAAACCAGTTAAAACGGCTGAATCTAGACCGATGATAGACATCATATCCAGTGTCGTACACCGTTATGGTGTCCTGCACTGTCGTGGAATTGTCACGGCAGACGTCCTAGTTGAAAGGACTTAGTTGTGAGGCCAACGCATCTATGTGGTAGCTTGAGAGGGGTTGAGCGGGACGAAGGGCGCGAGGTTTTACCCAGGTTCGTCCCCTCACGGTGGAGGTAAAAGCCTACATCCTGCTTCATTGATATTGATGATGATAATCACGATTACAGGGGTGCTCTATTTCGAGAGCTATTGACTTGCCTGTCTAAACCTAACTTGTGAAATCTGTCCCTCTTGGGGTTCCCTGCCCCTCCTTATATATGTTGAAGTAGCGGCTTACATCACTAGTCCTATTAGGATTAGGATTACTCTATTACAAGTGGAGTCCTAGTCTTGCTTCCTTTGTAAGGGAATATTCCTTATGATTTCCTCTTAAGCTGGCCCACCATAACATAAGCCGGTCTTCCATGGACCGCCTATCGGGCCATCGGGTCTTATTGTTCCTCTGACCCACTTGCCGGGTTACCAATGAGTCACCAGGCCCAACCGGGTCATCAGTGAGTGGAGAGATCTGGGCAGGTCACTTCGTGAGTCACCAAGTCAGGGCGGGTCACCAGTGAGTCGCCAAATCCGGCCGGGTCATACTCCCGTCCGGGTCATTCCACGGGGTATATCCCCGACATTAGCCCCTAGTTTAATTTGGATTTATCCATGTTAAACTTATCCTGCAAAATAAACACAAGAACAAATTTGACAGGTTGTGCTCCGGGTTGAAAATTCTTGTAAGCCATCACCTGATCATTCGGAAGTCCTTGTCATTTCCTTCTTCTAGAAAGTCTGGGTCAATAGGCCAGCTTCATAATCAATTTGCTGTCATTGGTTTCTCACCAAAAAATATTGTGAAGAATAATTCATTTGATTCAGCTACTAATGCTTAACAAAAAATATTGGTCTTGAAATACTCATCTGATTTTCAGCCGGCTTGAAGATGTAGAACTTGCCATTTTATCATTGCCAAAATATCCGGTTTGTAAATATTGATAGCACCATGTCATAATTGTTGCCGACGCCAGATCATAGTTATTGGTGACACCGAGTCATGATTGTTGGTGACGCCGGGTCAATCTGGTTTGCTTAAAACTGAAAATTGGAAGATATTTCTCCCTTATATCCATATTACATGTAGCCCCCAAGTCTTGAGCAGAAACAAAGTGATGACTTAAGACTTGCTTCAATATAAATACTGCCACTTTGAAGAAATCCATGTTGTTCATCTTAGTCACTAGTAAAGACTGAATACTCCATATATGTAGCCCCCAAGTGACGGGTTGTCATGCTTGCAGCAACCTAGGACTTGTAATTGCCTTATACTCATAAAAACTTCAACCAGTGTAGCCCCCAAGGGCCGGGTCATTATGCAATAATGAGCAAGGACTTTATAAATATGATCATATAGACTTGAACAACAACGTGTAGCCCCCAAGGGCCGGCTCGGTAAGATAATATTGAGTCGGGACTTTATATATACTTCTTTGAAAAGAACCTCATATGATGTAACCCACATCATGGGGCTTGAACCCACGTCCACAAGGTTAAGAGCTTTGTGCTTTACCAACTGAGCAGTGGACCCTTCAATATAATGGAATAAAACTTGTGTACCTTGAATTGTTGTTAGGAGCAATTGGTAGCCCCCAAGGGCCGGCTCATTATAATGTGATGAGTCGGGTCTTCAATAAGGCCAGTAAAAATGACTTTGCATTAGCCCCCAAGTGCCATAGTGCATGCTGGCAGTGACATGGGACTTGCATATTTTATGTGATCTCAACTTGAATAATGTAGCCCCCAAGTGCCGGGTCGTAAGCCTGGAGCGACTCAGGACTATTCCCTCCATTGTAAAAATAAATCATGTTCATTAATAAAATAATAACCATTGCGCTGAAGCGACTTTGAAGACCTCCATCATAATATTGGCTATTGATAACCATAATAAAAATCCAGCCATGTTGGCTATTAAAGATTTGAATAATATAATCTGGTTTGGAAAACCGGTTCCTATGATATTGAATCGTACTGCCGGTTTAGGATACCTGTGCAGTAAGGGTGATAACCCAATCCTTAGAAGCCACTCACTTCCAAATGTATGATGTTTGTCATATGTTGGCGACTTATCATCCAAAACCAAGCCGGGTTAAATTTAAACCACACTTATACTTAGATCTGAACAAAAAAGTCTCAAGACAAAATCAAAGATTGTTTTCAAAAACCTTAAGCCAAATAGAAAGAAAAAATCAAGGCTTCCGAATCGAATATGATCAGTAAACTGTTCCAAAGGGGTTAAGCTAGGATTTGAATACGATCATGTAGCCCTCGGAGGCTTTGGCAGTGTGCCGATTGATACGTCTCCAACATATCTATAATTTTTGATTGCTCCATGCTATATTATCTACTGTTTTGGATGTTTATGGGCTTTATTACACACTTTTATATCATTTTTGGGACTAACCTATTAACCCAGAGCCCAGTGCCAGTTTCTGTTTTTACCTTGTTTTAGGGTTTCGAAGAAAAGGAAAATCAAATGGAGTCCAATTGACCTGAAACTTCACGGAACTCATTTTGGAAGGAAAGAAGCCCAGAAGACTTGAAGTGCACGTAAGGGAAGCTTCAAGGAGGCCATGAGGTAGGGGGATGCGCCCACCCCCTGGGCGCGCCCTCCACCCTCGTGGGCCCCTCGTGCCCCCCTGACGTACTTCTTCCGCCTATATATATCCATATACCCTAAAAACATCAGGGAGCACAAAAGATCGGGAGTTCCGCCGTCAGAAGCCTCCGTAGCCACCGAAAGCCAATCTAGACCCATTCCGGCACCCTGCCGGAGGGGGCAATCCCTCTCCGGTGGCCATCTTCATCATCCCGGTGCTCTCCGTGACGAGGAGGGAGTAGTTCTCCCTCGGGGCTGAGGGTATGTACCAGTAGCTATGTGTTTGATCTCTCTCTCTCTCTCTCTCTCTCTCGTGTTCTTGAGGTGATACGATCTTGATGTATCGCAAGCTTTGCTATTATATTTGGATCCTATGATGTTTTCTCCCCCTCTACTCTCTTGTAATGGATTGAGTTTCCCCTTTGAATTCATCTTATCGGATTGAGTCTTTAAAGATTTGAGAACACTTGATGTATGTCTTGTCGTGCGTATCTGTGGTGACAATGGGATACCACGTGATTCACTTGATGTATGTTTTGGTGATCAACTTGCGGGTTCCGCCCATGAACCTATGCATAGGGGTTGGCACACGTTTCTCCGGTAGGAACTTTGGGGCACTCTTTGAGGTCCTACGTGTTGGTTGAATAGATGAATCTAAGATTGTGTGACGCATATCGTATAATCATACCCACGGATACTTGAGGTGACATTGGAGTACCTAGGTGACATTAGGGTTTTGGTTGATTTGTGTCTGAAGGTGTTATTCTAGTACGAACTCTAGGGCTGTTTGTGACACTTATAGGAATAGCCCAACGGATTGATTGGAAAGAATAACTTTGAGGTGGTTTCGTACCCTACCATAATCTCTTCGTTCATTCTCCGCTATTAGTGACTTTGGAGTGACTCTTTGTTGCATGTTGAGGGATAATTATGTGATCCAATTATGTTAGTATTGTTGAGGGAACTTGCACTAGTGAAAGTATGAACCCTAGGCCTTGTTTCAACGCATTACAATACCGTTTGTGCTCACTTTTATCATTAGTTACCTTGCTGTATTTACATTTTCAGATTACAAAAACCTTTATCTACCATCCATATACCACTTGTATCACCATCTCTTCGCCGAACTAGTGCACCTATACAATTTACCATTGTATTGGGTGTGTTGGGGACACAAGAGACTCTTTGTTATTTGGTTGCAGGGTTGCTTGAGAGAGACCATCTTCATCCTACGCCTCCTACGAATTGATAAACCTTAGGTCATCCACTTGATGGAAATTTGCTACAGTCCTACAAACCTATGCACTTGGAGGCCCAACAACGTCTACAAGAAGAAGGTTGTGTAGTAGACATCAAGCTCTTTTCTGGCGCCGTTGCCGGGGAGGTGAGTGCTTGAAGGTATATCTTTAGATCTTGCAATCGAGTCTTTTAGTTTCTTGTTTTATCACTAGTTTAGTTTATAAAAGCAAATTAAAAATGGAATTAAGTTTGCCTCATACGCTTCATCTTTTTAATATCTTTCGTGAGTATGATGGAAAGGAAAATTGTGCCAAAGTGTTAGGAGAAGAATGCATTAAAATGTTTGGCACTAAATATTTGAATGATGAGCATGATTGCAATGTTGTTAGTATGAATTCCTTGAATATCCATGATCCTAATGATATGCAAAGCCACAAGCTTGGGGAAGCTATGTTTGATGAAGATGATATTTTTTGTCCCCCAAGTTTTGATGAGAAAATTTATTATGATGAAAGCATGCCTCCTATTTATGATGATTATATTGATGAAAGTGGATTTGGAGATGTCATGCCTTTATTTTGTGATGAATCCACTATTCCAGAAGGGGTTCCAATTGATTATGAGAACAAGGTTGCTATCTATGATGATTATTGTGATGACTTGTATGCTATAAAGAATAATGATATCCATGAAACTTGTCATCATGATTTTAGTTTTCAATTGGGTTATGCCTCACATGATAATTATTTTGTTGAGTTTACTCCCACTACTATTCATGAGAAGAAATTTGCTTGTGTGGAGAGTAATAAAATTTCTATGCTTGTAGATCATGGAAAAAATGATTTAGGTGCTGGTTATATTGTTGAATTCATTCATGATGCTACTGAAAATTATTATGAGGGAGGAATATATGCTTGTAGGAATTGCAATAATACCAAGTTTCCTCTCTATGTGCTTAAAATCTTGAAGTTCTACTTGCTTTACCTTCCTATGCTAATTTATTATTGTTTCCATAAGTTGTTTGCTCACAATATACCTATGCATAGGAAGTGGGTTATACTTAAATGTGCTAGTCATATTCTTCATGATGCTCTTTATGTTTCAATTCTTATCCTTTATGTGAGCATCATTGAAATCATCATGCCTAGCTAGGGGCGTTAAACGATAGCGCTTGTTGGGAGGCAACCCAATTTTATTTTCGTTACTTGCTTTTTGCTTCTGTTTAGTAATAAATAATTCATATAGACTATGTTTAGATGTGGTTTTATGCTTTTAATTAGTGTTTGTGTCAAGTAGAACCTTTGGGAAGACTCGGGTGAAGTCTTTATGATCATGCTGTAAAAAACAGAAACATTAGCGCTCACGAGAATTGCTGCCATTTTTTATTAGAGAGTGATATTTAGTTAATTCTTTTTGCAGATGATTAATAGACAAATTAATCATGTCCACCAATTTATTTTAGAATTTTTGGGGTTCCAGAAGTTTGCGTTAGTTACAGATTACTACAGACTGTTCTGTTTTTGACAGATTCTGTTTTTCGTGTGTTGTTTGCTTATTTTGACGAATCTATGGCTAGTAAAAGAGTTTATAAACCATAGTGAAGTTGGAATACAGTAGGTTTAACACCAATTTAAATAAATAATGATTTCATTACAGTACCTTGAAGTGGTGTTTTGTTTTCTTTCGCTAACGGAGCTTACGAGTTTTCTGTTAAGTTTTGTGTTGTGAAGTTTTCAAGTTTTGGGTGAAGATTCGATGGATTATGGAATAAGGAGTGGCAATAGCCTAAGCTTGGGGATGACCAAGGCACCCCAAGGTAATATTCAAGGATAGCCAAGAGCCTAAGCTTGGGGATGCCCCGGAAGGCATCCCCACTTTCGTCTTCGTCCATCAGTAACTTTACTTGGAGCTATATTTTTATTCGCCACATGATATGTGTTTTGCTTGGAGCGTCATTTTATTTCATTATTTTTTGCTTGCTGTTTGAATAAAATACCAAGATCTGGAAATCTTAAATGTTATATAGTCTTCACATAGTTGCATAATTATTCGACTACTCATTGATCTTCACTTATATCTTTCAGAGTAGTTTGTCGTTTGCTCTAGTTCTTCACTTATATCTTTTTAGAGCACGGTGGTGGTATTATAGAAATAGATGAACTCTCATGCTTCACTTATATCATTTTTAGAGTTTTAAATAGCATGGTAATTTGCTTAAATAATCCTAATATGCTAGGCATCCAAGAATAGTAAAAACTTTCATATAGAGTACTGAATACTAAGAGAAGTTTGATGCTTGATTATTGTTTTGAGATATGGAGGTAATAATATCAAAGTCGTGCTAGTTGAGTAGTTGTGAATTTGAGAAATACTTGTGTTGAAGTTTGCAAGTCCCATAGCATGCACGTATGGTAAACTTTGTGTAACAAATTTGAAACATGAGGTGTTATTTGATTGTCTTCCTTATGAGTGGCGGTCGGGGACGAGCGATGGTCTTTTCCTACCAATATATCCCCCTAGGAGCATGCGCGTAGTGCCGAGGTTTTTGATGACTTGTAGATGTTTGCAATAAGTATGTGAGTTCTTTATGACTAATGTTGAGTCCATGGATTATACGCACTCTCACCCTTCCATCCTTGCTAGCCTCTTCGGTACCGTGCATTGCCCTTTCTCACATTGAGAGTTGGTGCAAACTTTGCCAGTGCATCCAAACCCCGTGATATGATACGCTCTATCACACATAAACCTCCTTATATCTTCCTCAAAACAGCCACCATACCTACCTATTATGGCATTTCCATAGCCATTCTGAGATATATTGCCATGCAACTTTCCACCATTCCGTTTATCATGACACATTCATCATTGTCATATTGCTTAGCATGATCATGTAGTTGACATAGTATTTGTGGCAAAGCCACCATTCATAATTCTTTCATACATGTCACTCTTGATTCATTGCATATCCCGGTACACCGCCGAAGGCATTCATATAGAGTCATTTTTTGTTGTAGTATCGAGTTGTAATCATTGAGTTGTAAATAAATAGAAGTGTGGTGATCATCATTTTCTAGAGCATTGTCCCAAGTGAGGAATAAAAAAAGAGAGAAGAGAAAGGCCATAAAAATAGAAGGCCCAAAACAAAGAGAGAAAGTCCATAAAAAAGAGAAGACCCAAAAAATGATGAGAGAAAAAGAGAGAAGGGATAATGCTACTATCCTTTTCCACACTTGTGCTTCAAAGTAGCACCATAATCTTCATGATAGAGAGTCTCTTATTTTTTCACTTTCATATACTAGTGGGAATTTGAAAGGATCGAGAAGAGGTGTCTAGAGGGGGGTGATTAGACACTAAATGCTAAAAGTTGCAGTTTTTAATTTTCTTAAGTTGAAGTGGAGTTTTGGCACAAGTTTAACAAACACAATACATATCAAGCAAGCATGCAAAGAGTATATGAGCAGCGGAACGTAAAGCATGCAACTTGCAAGAATGTAAAGGGAAGGGTTTGGAGAATTCAAACGCAATTGGAGACACAGATGTTTTTGTCGTGGTTCCGATAGGTGGTGCTATCATACATCCACGTTGTTGGAGACTTCAACCCACGAAGGGTAAAAGTTGCGCGAGTCCACGGAGGGCTCCACCCACGAAGGGTCCACGAAGAAGCAACCTTGTCTATCCCATCATGGCCATCTCCCACGAAGGACTTGCCTCACTAGCGGTAGATCTTCACGAAGTAGGCGATATCTTTGCCCTTACAAACTCCTTGGTTCAACTCCACAATCTTTGTCGGAGGCTCCCAAGTGACACCTAGCCAATCTAGGAGACACCACTCTCCAAGAAGTAACAAATGGTGTGTTGATGATGAACTCCTTGCTCTTGTGATTCAAATGATAGTCTCCCCAACACTCAACTCTCTCTCATAGGATATGGATTTGGTGGAAAGAAGATTTGAGTGGAAAGCAACTTGGGAAGGCTAGAGATCAAGATTCATATGGTAGGAATGGAATATCTTGGCCTCAACACATGAGTAGGTGGTTCTCTCTCAGAAAATGTGTATTGGAAGTGTAGGTATGTTATGATGGCTCTCTCCATGAATGAAGAGTGGGTGGAGGGGTATATATAGCCTCCACACAAAATCTAACCGTTACACACAATTTACCAATCTCGGTGATACCGAATTGAAAAACTCGATCAGACCGATTTAGCAAACCTAGTGACCGTTAGGGTTTTCGGTGGGACCGACTGGATCAACTCGGTGGGACCGATGTGCTAGGGTTAGGGTAAATCCAAAACTCGGTTTGACTGATTACTCAAACTCGGTGGGACCGATTTGGGTAATAAGTGAAACAGAGAGTTGGCCAAGCAAACTCGGTGGGGCCGATTGCATATCTCAGTGGGACCGAAAATATTGCAATAGGTAACAGAGAGTTTGCAAGCCCATCTCGGTGAGACCGAGATCCCATCGGTGAGACCAAACTTATTAGGGTTTCTGGCAGTGGCTATGTCAACTGAACTCGGTGGCGCCGGATAGAAATAATTGGTGGGGCCGAGTTTGACTTTTGGTTTAGGTCATATGTGGATGTGGGAAGGTAGTTGAGGGTTTTGGAGCATATCACTAAGCACTTTGAGCAAGCAAGCCATTAAGCAACACCTCATCCCCTCTTGATAGTATTGGCTTTTCCTATAGACTCAATGTGATCTTGGATCACTAAAATAGAAAATGTAGAGTCCTGATCTTGAAGCTTGATCCAATCCTTTGTCCTTAGCATCTTGAAGGGGTTCCACATCCTTTAGTCCATGCTAATTAATTTGTTGAACTTTTCTGAAACATACTAGGTAAAAGTATTAGTCCAACAAGACATATGTTGTCATTAATTATCAAAATCACCCAGGGAGCAGTTGTGCTTTCAGAATTTTCATTATAGAACTTGGCTTGTATATTCCAACAATGGGCCTCCTCAAGTGCCCTAGGTCTTCGTGAGCAAGCAAGTTGGATGCACGCCCACTTAGTTTCTTTTGTTGAGCTTTCATACATTTATAGCTCTAGTGCATCCGTTGCATGGCAATCCCTACTCCTTGCATTAACATCAATCGATGGGCATATCCATAGCTCATTGATTAGCCTCGTTGATGTGAGACTTTCTCCTTTTTGTCTTCTCCACATAACCCCCTCATTATATTCTATTCCACCCATAGTGCTATGTCCATGGCTCGCGCTCATATATTGCGTGAAAGTTTATAGGTTTGAGATTACTAAAGTATGAAACAATTGCTTGGCTGGTCATCGAGGTTGTGCATGATGAGAGCATTCTTGTGTGACGAAAATGAAGCATGACTAAACTATATGATTTTGTAGGGACGAACTTTCTTTGGCCATGTTATTTCGAGAGGACATAATTGCTTAGTTAGTATGCTTGAAGTATTATTATTTTTATGTCAATATGAAGTTTTGTCTTGAATCTTTCGGATCTGAATATTCATGCCACAATTAAGAATAATTACATTGAAATTATGCTAAGTAGCACTCCACATCAAAAATTCTATTTTTATCATTTACCTACTCGAGGACGAGCAGGAATTAAGCTTGGGGATGATGATACGTCTCCAACGTATCTATAATTTTTGATTGCTCCATGCTATATTATCTACTGTTTTGGATGTTTATGGGCTTTATTATACACTTTTATATCATTTTTGGGACTAACCTATTAACCCAGAGCCCAGTGCCAGTTTCTGTTTTTACCTTGTTTTAGGGTTTCGAAGAAAAGGAAAATCAAACGGAGTCCAATTGACCTGAAACTTCACGGATCTCATTTTTGGAAGGAAAGAAGCCTAGAAGACTTGAAGTGCACGTAAGGGAAGCTTCGAGGAGGCCACGAGGTAGGGGGCGCGCCCACCCCCTTGGCGCGCCCTCCACCCTCGTGGGACCCTCGTGCCCCCCTGACGTACTTCTTCCGCCTATATATCTCCATATACCCTAAAAACATCGGGGAGCACAAAAGATCGGGAGTTCCGGTGCCAGAAGCCTCCGTAGCCACCGAAAGCCAATCTAGACCCGTTCCGGCACCCTGCCGGAGGGGGCAATCCCTCTCCGGTGACCATCTTCATCATCCCGGTGCTCTCCATGACGAGGAGGGAGTAGTTCTCCCTCGGGGCTAAGGGTATGTACCAGTAGCTATGTGTTTGATCTCTCTCTCTCTCTCTCTCTCTCTCTCTCTCTTGTGTTCTTGAGGTGATACGATCTTCATGTATCGCGAGCTTTGCTATTATATTTGGATCCTATGATGTTTTCTCCCCCCTCTACTCTCTTGTAATGGAATGAGTTTCCTCTTTGAAGTTATCTTATCGGATTGAGTCTTTAAAGATTTGAGAACACTTGATGTATGTCTTGTCGTGCGTATCTGTGGTGACAATGGGATACCACGTGATTCACTTGATGTATGTTTTGGTGATCAACTTGCGGGTTCCGCCCATGAACCTATGCATAGGAGTTGGCACACGTTTTCGTCGTGATTCTCCGGTAGGAACTTTGGGGCACTCTTTGAAGTCCTATATGTTGGTTGAATAGATGAATCTGAGATTGTGTGACACATATCGTATAATCATACCCACGGATACTTGAGGTGACATTGGAGTATCTAGGTGACATTAGGGTTTTGGTTGATTTGTGTCTTAAGGTGTTATTCTAGTACGAACTCTAGGGCTGTTTGTGACACTTATAGGAATAGCCCAACGGATTGATTAGAAAGAACAACTTTGAGGTGGTTTCGTACCCTACCATAATCTCTTCGTTCGTTCTCCGCTACTAGTGACTTTGGAGTGAGTCTTTGTTGCATGTTGAGGGATAGTTATGTGACCCAATTATGTTAGTATTGTTGAGGGAACTTGCACTAGTGAAAGTATGAACCCTAGGCCTTGTTTCAACGCATTACAATACCGTTTGTGCTAACTTTTATCATTAGTTACCTTGCTGTTTTTATATTTTCAGATTACAAAAACCTTTATCTACCATCCATATACCACTTGTATCACCATCTCTTCGCCGAACTAGTGCACCTATACAATTTACCATTGTATTGGGTGTGTTGGGGACACAAGAGACTCTTTGTTATTTGGTTGCAGGGTTGCTTGAGAGAGACCATCTTCATCCTACGCTTCGTACGGATTAATAAACCTTAGGTCATCCACTTGAGGGAAATTTGCTACTGTCCTACAAACCTCTTCACTTGGAGGCCCAACAACGTCTACAAGAAGAAGGTTGCGTAGTAGACATCACCGATCAAGAGGGTACCGATAGCTATGTTCTCTTTGGTTCGAATACGACCTATGTTTGAACAGGAAGCCTCCAAATGAACTTGAGAGGTTTTTAACGACCCTGATTCGAATATGATCCAAGTCGGACCCAAAAGGGGTTAATCTATGATTCAAATACGATCAAGAAGCCCCCTAGTGGTTTTGGCATTGCGCCGATCAAGAGGGTACCGACAGCTATGTTCTCTTTGGTTCGAATACGACCTATGTTTGAACAGGAAGCCCCCAAATGACCTGTAACTGTGGCTATGAGCCGGATCAAAGGGTAATCATAGCTTTAGCTCAATAAGCCGGAAGGCCCCAAGTGATATATTTCTGAGTTGTGCTCGCCGGGTGCCTATGTTTGAGTTGTGTTGTGCAACAAACTCTCTTTGGTCCCTGTAAATTTTTCTGAAAACTCGAACTTGCGAGAGATGAATTCTTTTTAAACCGGAATTTCAAACCGGATATTGAGAGCTTTTTGTGGGAGACAGGTTTACCTTGACCCGGATTTTAAACCGACATTCTTTATTTTGAACCGAAAATTTTTTGACGGCCTTTAAATTCTTATCAATATAGAGGCAGTCTCCGGGGCTGAGTTATTTTTTCCATCCAATGATCCGGAGTTCTAGATTATTGATACTGGCCAATTTTGCCGAGTCATGCCATTGTAGCCCCGACTCTTAAGGCGACTCCTTAAGGCGACTCGAGGAGTTGTCTTGAGATCAATATTTGACCATGATACAAACCATTATGAGTCACACAATAGCTCATTAATATAATAGTCCTTTTGCAGTAGACCACTTGCCCTGCATTAGAGAACTTGCAAGCCAGAGTAGTTGCTCTTTTTAGAGAAAGCAATATGTAATATAAAAATATATTGGATGGATTTCACCTAATACGTTAGGCCAGTAGTTATCCACCGCAGAGTTGATGATCACCATAGTGAAGCTGAAATCAACCATGGCCGAGTCGGCCGCGGGAACAGACAGATGAGTCGGCCGCGACATTGTAAGCCGGTGCGGACGAGCAAGTTGTCCTCCTCATTGTAAACCGGCGTGGACGCGTGAACCGGTCACAGACACGGACGGATGAACCGACCATGATGTTTGTAAGTTGATGCAACCAAGAGAGTCGGCCGTGGGCGCGAGCGAGCTAACCACGACATTGATGCAGACTCAACAACAGGAGCGGCGGCTTATATGTGTGTCCGTCGAGCAGCACGGCACAGACGAACACCAGTACAGAGTAATGCTGACCCGCGCTCCATATCCATAGCACTTTTGTGATGGATAATTACCCTGCATTGAAAACAGACATATTAGAGTAGTTTTTTTAAGAAATTAATACGCGCTAAAATAAATCGGACAAATATCGCCTGGCGTTTTTATATGGGCCATTTGCATTTCTGTCCCTAACTGGAACCACCTAATCAGATATACCCCTAATTCAAAAGCCTGCTCAAATTTGCCCCTCAGCCGTTAGGTGCCCTTATAGAAATGCCCTTCTACACCGTTACCGTCCGGTCAAACAGCTTTGACCATCCTGAAAAAATAGCAAAAAACAGTTAATTTTGTGAGATCGAAGATACTCATGTGCCCAAGGTGTGTGCAAATTTTCGTGCTATTTGGACATTCCAGGAGCTTGTGGCGAGAAAAAAAACAGTTAATCTGCACGCTTGCGAACAATAAATTTGAAATAAAATAGCAAGAAAATTTAAAAAAATATGAATTTTTTTGTCATCAAAGTGGCCTGGGTGCACAAGGTTCTTGCAAGTTTTTGTGATCAAATGACATGCGAGGAGCTCTAGCAAGGAAAAACAAAATAGTCAATTTTTTCCCAAGTTTTTTCCCGAGCCAAATTTTGTTTTTTTCTCCACAAGCCCCTCCAATGTCCAAACACAACAAAAATTTGCATGCAGCTTGCAGACTCGCGCCTCTTTGATGCCAAAAAATTTCAATTTTTTTTTGAATTTTCTTGCTATTTTTTTGAATTTGCTGTCCACAGGCTTACATATTTATTGTTTTTCCTCTGTCACGAGTTCCTGGAATGTACAAACAGCACGAAACTTTTCACACACTTTGCAAACCTGAGTATCTTTGATCCCACAAATTTTTAGATTTTTAGAATTTTTTTGCTATTTTTTTAGGACGGTCAAAGCCCTTTGACCGGCTTTGACCTGCTTTGACCGGACGGTAACGACACATAAGGGTATTTCTGTAAGTGCACCTAACGGTGGAGGGGCAAATTTGAGCAGGCTTTGAAATTAGGGGTAAATCTGAGAGTGGGCGCAAATTAGGGGCATAGATGTAAATGTCCCTTTTTATATCTCAGGCGCTCATATTGGATAAGCACATTTTTGTTCCGCGGATAACTTAGCCTTGGAACCTGGACTGTGCATGCGCTTGGTCTAGTGATTTGCGCCCAGCCTCTGGGTTTCTTCTGAATGTGTGAGGGGTCGACGGCAGGCGACTCAGTGATTGACAGCGCTCGTGGTGTAGCCACGCCATAGTGTTTATTTCTTTCCTCTGATTCACTTAGTTGGAGTCTTCACATCCTGTCTTCAACGGCAAACCTGATAGCTTCTCTGAGCAGGTGTAACAGTTTGATTAGTTGTACGAGTTGGCTCATGGAAGTAGACCACGGGTGGAGGAGCAGTAACAACCAGGCAGTCAGGCACCCGTGTGACACTGCGTACGCCCGCCGCCACTGTACAAAAAAGAACAAGGCAGCTCAGGGAGACCCGCGGCAAGGCGTAGCAGTGCGAGAGGCGGGCAGCTCGCTGACAGGGTAGCCCAGTATCTCAAGGAGGACGGCAGCTCGTTGTGCAACAGCTGATGCGGCCCGCGGCCGCGAGATTCGGCGGGAGCACCGCAACGTGACGAAGCCAACAGGCGGCTCAATGGGGGTGCTGGCAGGTTACGGTCTCAAAGGTTTCCAGCGAATGCGTTTTGATGACGGGCCGTGATAGCGAGTCGTTGACGTCGGAGGTGCCCGGTGGTTCAAGCAGGGCAGAGTCGGTGTGACTGCAACAACTTGGTGCAGCTGCAGGGGCGATGCCAGTGGAGGCAGCAACCCACACGCAGGGGTGACCCGAGGCCTGCTCCGGGGTGGAACGGCGAGGTAGACGCAGCACTGGCGGAGCAGGAGCAACCCAGTGGGCGGCTGAAGCGCAGGAAGCCAGCAGGCAACCGGCATGGACGGCTCGGAGGCGGGCGCAGGCGAGGCGATAGCCCAAGGTGTTGGCCCGGTGGTGGAGACAAGCCGGCGTGGCGGCTCACTGCGGTGGCTCGATGCGAAGTACCAAGGCGGACGCACACTGACAAGGTAGGGCTACGGCAGTTTGATGCGGAGCACGGCACAGAGGCAGACGGCGGCTCATCGCACGGCAGGGTCGCCGGGCAAATAGCGGCGGTTGCTAGCAGACGACTAAGCCAGGGGAGACCGCAACTTGGAGTAGAGGAGGCAGTCCAGCAAAGCGCCTCGGGGCCGACTCGAAACGAGATTGGCGACGGCTGTCCAGAGCAATTCAGAACGAAGCCCTCTCGGCAACTCAGAGTGAGACCGAGGTGGCAACGGCAGAAGCCATCCGACTCAAAGGCGGACCCGATGAGGGGAGGCGGAGCCACGACAGCTTGCACGCTGCAAGCGATTCAGAGGACAGGGCGCTTTCCACAATGAGTTCAACTCTGAAGAAGATCCTACGCTCATTAAATTTCTCCAAATCGTTGTCCGTGTGGTGCTAAAGATTGGACCTGTTGATCTATTAGTCCGATCTGGTGTTGTAGTCCTTTTCCCAAACACGCATGCTCACGTGAAGCAGTTTCAACAGATATTATTTCTTATATGGACAGGTTGTCTCCTCAAAATCTGAGCTTTAATCATGAACATTACTCAAACACTTGATGGAGCAGCAACGAAGTATTGTCTTCTCATGCCCGTGTTGATAAGGATTGATCCGAACCGGCGTATGGTAGCTACAGAAAAACTCCTGTCGGCCTTAGTAGTACGCGGTCATATCAGTAAAACTTTAACTTTTATTCGCATTCGTCGGATCACGTTGCACTGGTGACGCACCAGAAAACCCTAATTTTTCTTTGAACACAAATCTCATAGATTGCAAGTGCAGACCCTTCCAATATGGTTTTTCTTGATCCGGAAATTCACGAACTTCTCGAAACCCTGGGAAAGATTCCTCCAAGAACTCAACACCACCGTGCGCGGGCCCCACGATGGGCACCAACTGTCGTGGAATTGTCACGATAGATATCCTAGTTGAAAGGACTTAGTCGTGAGGCCAACGCATCTATGTGGTAGCTTGAGAGGGGTTGAGCGGGACGAAAGGCGTGAGGTTTTACCCAGGTTCGGCCCCTCACGATGGAGGTAAAAGTCTACATCCTGCTTCATTGATATTGATGATGATAATCACGATTACATGGGTGCTCTATTTCAAGAGCTATTGACTTGCTTGTCTAAACCTAACTTATGAAAGCTGTCCCTCTTGGGGTGCCCTGCCCCTCCTTATATATGTTGAAGGGGTGGTTTACATGACTAGTCCTATTAGGATTATGATTACTCTATTACAAGTGGAGTTCTAGTCTTGCTTTCTTTGTAAGGGAATATTCCTTATGGTTTCCTCTTAAGCCGGCCCACCATAACATAAGCCAGTCTTCCATGAACCGCCTGTCGGGCCATCAGGTCTTGTTGTTCCTCTGACCCACCTGTCGGGTTATCAATGAGTCACCAGGCCCAGCCGGGTTATCAGTGAGTGAAGAGATCCGGGCGGGTCACTTTGTGAGT
This sequence comes from Triticum dicoccoides, assembly GCF_002162155.2. Lineage (NCBI taxonomy): Eukaryota > Viridiplantae > Streptophyta > Magnoliopsida > Poales > Poaceae > Triticum > Triticum dicoccoides. The sequence continues at coordinate 130,099,728 of NC_041382.1, read as the reverse complement.
CGCCAAGTCAGGGCGGGTCACGAGTGAGTCGCCAAGTCTGGCCGGGTCATACTTCCGGCCGGGTCATTCCGCAGGGTATATCCCCGACACACACAGTATTATTACTGAAAACGGCTCTAACTTTACAGCCGACAAGGTGAAAACTTGGTGCGCTAACTTGTGCGTCAAGCTTGATTACACCTCCGTATACCACCCTCAGACAAACGGTTAGGTCGAACGGGTTAATGGCATGATAATGAGCGGCATCAAACCCAGACTAGTGCGATCTCTGCAAGAATCAGACAAACACTGGGTCGAGGAACTCGATTCCGTACTCTGGGGGCTACGGACCACGCCCAATTGCACGACCGGATATACACCTTTTTCATGGTGTACGGTGCGGAGGCAGTCTTGCCTTGTGACATTTTTCATGACTCACCTCGAGTGCGCATGTATGAAGAGAGAGAAGCCGAGCTCGATCGGCGGGATGACCTGGACAGCCTGAAGGAGGAGCGCGATGTCGCAAAGGCCCGTTCCACATTCTATCAACAGAAGGCTCGCGATACCAAAGCAGAGAAGTATGGACAAAGACTACAATGTCGGTGAACTAGTTTTACGCCTACTAGAAAAGAAAAAGGACAAGCTCAAACCCAAATGGGAGGGTCCCTTCATTATAGATGAAGTTCTCACTGGAGGAGCCTATCGTCTTCGCAATGCTTCGGACAATCGCTTGCAGCCAAACCCATGGAATGCTACAAGGCTCCGAAGATTCCACGCCTAAGTCCGCACATATACCTTTTTTCTCGTTCTCTCTTTTCTCCCTTTTACAGTTTTCCCTTTTTTGCCTCGTTTCTATACGAATTCTAGCCCGTGTTCGGATAAACCGTACACCTGAAGGGTAGACATCCTCAAATGTACATACCCCACAATACTTGGGGGCTTCTTTTCACAAGAAGCTTATTCTTGTTATTATTTTTCGAGCATCAAGCTCACCATATATCTGTGTCATCTATCCATATATGTATTTTCTTCACCATTATATGCACCTTTATGACTTCAGTTTTTGCCAAGCTGGGTTGCCTGACTCCTGTGCTTATGGCCTACATTCCCGCTTGTTCGGCTAGGGCATAAAGGGAGCACCTCTGCGATTGTTACAGCCGGGTCATCCGGATATGTACCTCAGACGAGTGAAGCCGAAAGCTAGCATTCTTAATGGAATGACTGGTCGGTGAGCAAAATACGACTGCCCTCGTGGCACTACAAAACCCTAGAGTATAAACACACACTCTGATTTTTCAGCGTCACAGCTTTGGTATGCACAAAGAATCGAATACTAGCCCAGGAAAGGAACCCTTAACGGAACTATTCTCTCTGGAAGATGTTTCTTACAATCAAATGTAATATAACATAACTCCCCGAATACAACTTGTCTATACCTATGGTATAGTATTCGGAAACGCTCCTAACCTAGGGTTTTCGGAGGTTGAAGCAGAAAGTCTGCCATGACAATCATTTTACAAATTCGGCTGGAGACAAGTTTGTTGACAAAAGTACATTGCTACTTAGACTCAAAGACTTCTTCTTCCTCTAGACCCTCTAATAGGCTATCTAGTTTACAATCTTGTTGGGAGAACTTGGCGGCCACCTTCACTTGGTCGTACACCAGGCTGACCGGAATTTCCTGTCCGTCGGATCCTCGAGGTCCGACCCGGGCCATATGATTGGGATCAAGTCCAGTGTACCGTGTTTTTACCATGGCCCAGGCTTCCCGAGCACCTTCTCGGCATGTCGATATCTTCCATAGCCCAAAACGGCGCTGAGCTCCATTGAATAAATTCACGAGGTCCTCCATACTTCCTGGAGGAGAATCGGCTGGCCATAAAGCCTTAGCAATGTTCCTCATTGCCTTCCACGCTCGCTCATGCACCTTGGACAACTCTTGTAGCAGGTCGCCCTGAAATCCGGACTCCTCTTCTTTGGGCCGCCCAGTCAACACACCTACAGACATAAACTTGTTAGGATTCACATCACCGAACTATAAGGACAATAAGTTAAAAGGCATATTGAATATGCCGCCTCTCAGCTTTTTGTTCTCCTTCAAGGAGTCTGCTAGTTGGGCTCGCACATCTTTCAGCTCTTCGCCAAGCTGTGTGTTGTCGTCCTGTAGCTTGTTCTTCTTGTCCCTACTCCGTGTCAGTACACGATGACCAGTGGCCTCTTGCCTTTCGGCATGTTCTTTGTCCGCCTGCGTGGCTTTCAGTTTCTCTTCCAGTTGCGCCACCGATCTTGCCATTGTAAAACACAACGGTGTTCATTTGGATAAACATGACTGGCACATGATTATTTTTCCGGATAGAAGGAAACATTACCAGTCGGTGCTTCCTTGGACTTTTCCAGTTCGGCAGTAACAACAGTCAGCTGGGTCTGACACTGCTCCAGCTCCCGAGACAACATGTTGTTCTTCTCCGTAAGTATCTGGTTATACATCGATCCTTAAAATTAGTTAGTTGCTTCAACTATTTTTAAGTCTCGGGGGTTACTGGTATATGGCTATTTAAGCTACACAAAATGATCTTACCAGCATGTCCTTTGAAAGTTGGCGAGTGGCCCTAGCAAGCCCATCTCGAGCAGCTCGGATATATGCATCCGCCGAACTGAAGGCATTGAATGCATCTTCAGTAAAATTAGGATCGCACATAGCCGCCCTCCTGCGCCGATGGTTCATGGCACTCTCCACCTCGGAGTTGGTAACGGATACATTATCCGAATCATCGGAGAGAGAACAATACGGCATGGCACCCGTATCGACTCTCGCCCTAGAGGCAGGATCCAGGGTCGGATTGATGGACGTATGTCCGGCGAGGTCTCCGGATATAGTCCGGTGAGTGCTTTTCCTGGAATATGGGGGAGGAGACAAATGTCATAGTTCGACATGTTTGCTGCAGGGCGTATCAAAAGTTGTACCTTTTTTATGAAGGTCGGAGGTTGGAAGAATCGCCGTCCACCTTTCTTTTTGAAGATCCGCCTTGTGTTGGTGTACCCTTCTTAAGGTACCCGATGTGGAGAGGTGAGACGAGTGCCACCCCTTTTAAAACACAAGACATTGCAGTGGGTGAAGCGTAGTGAAAAAACTCTTTTTGAGGAGATATCTTCAAGGTACTTATGTGGGAGGAAGAGAGAAGGCCGGGGTAATCGGCTATGATGGCCACTTCCGTGCCATCATAACTCGCTTGATAGAAAACCCCCTCCTTGAGCTCTACGGATATATCTGGATCCTCTTCGAATCCAGGATCCCGGTCCCGATTATGGTCCTTCGGCTGCGGGGCGGGGCTATAGATCTCCACAACAACTTTCCTCCATTCCTGTCAAGAAATGGTGGGGTTAAGTTCAGCTGGGTACGACTCATGAGGAGTATTAAGTAAAATTACTGACCGAAGGCTTACCCACCTGGGAGGATTGTACATGGAAAAGCCATCTCGGCACTTAAGGCAAGTGAATTCCTCTTTCTCCCCCTTAAAAAGATCAGCCAGCATGGCAGCCAAGGCGGCGGAGTTGTCCGGACCCTTACGTCCGCATCGTGATGCGTCGTCTTCTCCGTTGTAATGCCACATGGGGAGTCCTCTGGATTGGAGTGGCTGAACACCCCGCCTTACTGAAATCGCCATTACCTCAATAATGGACAATCCGGATTGGGCGAGTGTCTTTATCTTGTCCATTAGCCTCTGAACCTCCGCACTATCTTCCTCCTCGAGGCTTCGGGGCGCCACACTACAAAAAAAAGACACATCCGTGAGCTGAACGAATTTTTTCCTGTCATGCTTATGACACTTCTATGACGATAATTGTGACAAAACCCGGTATCATCATAGATGTGGTGGGCTCCTACTTATGACAAAATATCATGACAGAAAATGGGTTTTTCGTCCTGGGCGGGCCGGAGACGCAGCTGCATGACATTCTTTAGGCCGTCCATGATGGAGAAAACCATGGTAGAAGTGAGGGCGAGGAAAATATTGGGGGAGTTCCCGGTTATGGTGGGTGGTCGGGGGCCGAGCGATGCGCGTTTCTCTCGTACGTACGCGGGTGTGTGCGAGGCGTTGCGCTCTAACTGAACCCGAGCGAGGCGTTGGGCTCTAACTAAACCCGAGCGATTGCACTCCAGGCTACGCATTACCGAACCCGAGCGATCGATCGACCCCTTGCTGTTAACTGAACTCGAGTGATTCCTTCGCTACTACTGCTAACTGAAGCCGATCGAACACTGCTGCCTCCTTCCCTTGATGAACAGTGAGCATTGTTGAGGGGGTTTGGATAAACAGTTCCCGATGGGGAGTTGGATGAACAGGACCCCGTGGTAGTAGAGACCGTTGCCGCTGGATGAACAGTACCCCGATCGATCGAGCCGGTGGATGAACAGGACCCCGTGGAGGGCTGGATGAACAAGACCCTGTGGAGGGATGGTTGAACAGTAGCCGATGGAGGGCTGGTTGAACAGTAGCCGGTGGAGGGCTGGATGAACAGTATCCCGTGGAGAGGGCTGGCTGAATAGTAGCCGGTGAAGGAGCGGTGGATGCTGTATGAACATGAGCCCGTGGATGAACAGTCACAGGTGGAGGCTGCAGGAGGTCGACGGTGGATGAACAGGATCCCGTGGAGGCAGTCGATGGTGGATGAATAGTAGCCCATGGAGGCAGTCGATGATGGAGATGAACATTATCCCATGGAGTCCCGTTTTGTGGTACGCCACACCCCTCCTAATGAACAGGACCCCGTTTTCGACCATAGCGCTCCAACACAAGTCCGTTTCCTCTGTTTTGCGATACGCCACACCCCTCCCGATCAACACGACCCCGTTTCGACCATAGGAGGTCCGTTTCCTCCATTTTGCAATACGCGAGACCCCTCCCGATGAACAGGATCACGTTTCCACCATGGCCGGTCGAACACAAGGCCGTTTCCTCCATTCTGCGGTACGCCATGCTTCGTTTCCATCGGCTGTTCCGTCCAAGCCGGTTGGCTCCCGATGAACACGATGACGCATTCTGTTCCAACACAGCCGGTTGCCTCTCCATGATCACGACGATGGCGTAGCTTCTTCGTTCCGACCAAGCCATGTACATGAGCCATGTCCGTACGTATGCGTGAGTAGGCGTTCGAGACCCCACCCGTATGTACATATGTGGCCGTATTTACTTTCTTGCACCCTGGCCGCTGCATGTATGTGTACATGCTACATGCGCGCCTCTACTACGACGCGTGCCCTTCCTTACACGGCCACAGTTCATTGCTGCAGCCTGCAGATAGACCGATCGGCCAGTATGTACGTACACGTTCGCGACCAGAATGACAATGCTACGTAATTTCAACCGGGTGGGTCACGACTATCAGGCACTTCCTTCCGTGCGGAGATGTACCTGGTGGGTCCTAGCAGTCAGGGGGGCGAATCATTTTTTTGCCTGTAATATGGACGCACTTCCTTGCGTGCGAAGATGTAGCTGGTGGGTCCCAGCAGTCAGGGGGAGAAAACATTATTTTTCGGGGTAAAAAGGATGCAGTTAAATGCATGCGTCCATGGGCATGGTGCGTCCCCACTGTCAGCCTCTCACATACAGTCATCGTCCGATGACTCTCGTTTGTTGACCACGTTGACCACACCGTGCCGAGCGCACCATGGCCGGTGTACGACGGCGAGGCTCAGAATGGAACGACCCGGAGATGGGGAAGACGCGGCAGTGGAGTCGCAGATGGAGAGGAGTGGGAAACTTGACTGGTTCGGTTGCGCAGCGGCACTGCCGCCCATGGGAGACAGGAGCAAGAACAGAGATTAAAGTAGGAGCACGGCTGTTGGATTAACATCCAATGGTCCAACTGCTAGAATCATTTGTTGATTAAGTTGACAAAGCCATGCGTACACGTCTGCTTAGTAGGACCACAAGTCAGCCACCAAATCTTCTGGGGCCCAGCTGTCATCGGGAGGAATGGTTTTTTTCGCTTAACAAGGAGGCACTTTCTTCCATGCGAAGATACAGCCGATGGGTCCCAGCTATCAAGGGGAGGAAACAACTTAATAAGGAGGAACTTTCCTTGAGTGCGACCATGTACCTCGTGGGTCCCAACCGTCAGGCTCTCCACGTACAGTCATCTTCCGATGACTCTCGTTTGTTGACAACACCATGCCGAGCGCAGCGAGGCGGTGGACAACGGCGAGGCCCCAGATTGGAACGACCCAGAGATGGGGAAGACGCGGCAGTGGAGTCACAGACGTAGAGGAGTGGGAAACTTGACTGGTTCGGGTGCGGGGTGGGCCTACACTCGGCAGAGAATAACAGGAGGTGCGGAGTGGAGGGATGGCCTGGCCATCGACGGGGTAGCGTTTCGCCGAGGCACGCAAAACAACACCGCTGGATGCTGGATGCTGGAGCAGGTGGTCTCGGCAGTGCTGGGGGAAGAAGACGAGAGATTGAAGAAGAATGTCGGCCGTTGGATGTAAATCCAACACGGTGCTTAGGCTTCGACCTACTGGCCCACATGTCAGCCAGTCCATTTGTTTTTTAGTCCATTTGGTGGGTTGGGTGAAACAATGATGTAGCATCTATGTAGCCCGTTTATATATATGCTAGAATTTAAAGCCCACTTGCATTTTCCTCGAAATCCGCTGACTTGTTGGGCTGGGTGAAAATATCATGTTGGGCTGGACGGGGAAATGTTATAAAAACATAAACACATGATTGCACGTCTATTACTACATTGGTCAGTAAAATCTTTGCAAGCTTATGTACGCAATCACTAGGAGTTAACTTGCCAAGTTATATATAAACAATTATTATTATTATTACTTTGTAAGAACTTTCAATTTATGAAATAAAATATCATTTTAATTTGATGAGTTAATAGGACGTGGGGTATTATTATTTTTTAGGCTAGATGTGGCACAGTTGAGTTGGTTCTAGGGAAAAGTACTGGGAGAAAAGTCAATTTACATCGAAAAAGAAAGTGGGAGAAAATACAGATATAGGATTAATGAAAATGAAAAATAAAGGAAGTGGGAAGGTCTATAAAATGGTTGGACGAACGACATGTTTAACGGAACCTTATGTCGTTTCTATTATATATATATATATATATGTAATAAAATAAGATATAAATACAGGTTCAGTTTTGCATTGTTATAGAAAACATAGGTTCAGTTTTGCATTCGTATAGAAAAATACAACTGAGTTGTGCGCCGTCTTGAAAAAACAAACATAACTTGGGCTGCTGATGTTATAGACAAGCTAGGTTGGGAGGCCCAGAGGCCGCTTGATACCTGCTGGATCCAAAAAATATTGAAACATGTCGTGGGCTGCCCATGTTAAACAACAAAACCTAGGCCATGGACCTGGTGGGCCCGGGACTGTCAGCCTCTCGACGAACAGTTGTCTCCCGATTCCTCTTGTTTTGCTGATAATGTTGGGAACGACAGACGGCGGCACTGCGGCGAGAGCACCAAGGCGGAGGACGATGCCGAGACCTCGGACTGAACGAACCAGAGCCAGGGAAGACGCATGCGGAGGGGAGTATGAGGGTTGACTTGTTCAGGTGCAGGGTGGGCCGGTGGAGCTACCGCCGCCGAACAATGTGTGGGAGTCGGCCTGGCCAACGCCATAGGCTATGATGGCCAGCCGCTGTATAGGAAGAGGATGAAAGATTGAACAAAATAAAGAAATACAGATGGATAGGTGGTTGGTCCCATATGTTTGTGTATGAGACCTGCTGGGTCCACCTGAGAAGGGGAATATGTTGGGAGGAAGGAGATTCAAAGCATGGCAGCCGAGTGAACTAGTTTTTTTATACGGACGAGTGAACTAGTTACATACATAAGCAAATAGCCACTAAAAAGCAAACAGGTTAATGGGTTCTTAAAAGAAATATTTCAGACAAAACAGATAATTATGACACATAGGCTAATGCATGAAACACTCAGATGATAAAGGTGCTTATAAACAGATAAAGTACAACATCTAGACCTTCCTGGCACGCTTGATCATGACGTTGTGGCTGTCCGTGTACTCGTCGGTTACGGGAAGCAGACACGCCCTCATGTCCAAGATCCGCCAGTACATGTTGTAGCATGCGTATGCGTCCTTGGCCGTGTCGGTTATGTAGGCTAGATTTAGAGGTACCTCCCACGTGTTTAGGACCTTTGGTATGGTTGTCTTCTTTCATGTTGGTGTATCAGGGGTCGATGATGGTCTCGGTGAGGTCAACCATAGAGTCCTTCTCCTGCCTGTTGCCGATGATCTTGTATTGCTTCTGGATGTCGACAAGCTTGTTGTACTGGAGGGCCGAATCGTCGCGTTCTTCCTTCTCTCCACCGTAGCAAAGGTGCAGTCGGCGCTACCGATGAAACGGGCGAATGCTCCAGAACCTCTGATGGCCCTACAGCAATGGTAGACGAGAACCTCGTCCCTCACACATACCTGGGCGACGGTGATCTGCTGGTCCCTGTCAGGAGACGAATGGAGGGGCACAAGGTCTAGTCCTGCGACCTTGTGCTTTCTCATCCTGTAGGTACTGCTTGAACTCAGCGAGGCAGAGCTTCACCTAGTCCGGATCGTTGCCGTACATCACATTCAACTTGGTGCAGCCATAGGACTGGACGACGAACTCAAAGGGGAACTCCTTGCTGAAGTCCATATCCAGCAGGCTCACCCCTCGGATCGCCATTGGAGTCTCTTCAAGTGAACGAGTGGGTAGGCGGCGACAACAGTTCATTTTTCAGCTCTTGGGGAACTGGATTCAACAGTAAACTGAGTGTGTACAGGCGACAACAATTACTACCCCTCCCTCGCCCGTTGCACGCCCGGCAGAAGATGCACCCTCGGCGCATTCAAACGCCTCCATTAAGAAACCTACTCCGGCCACACGTCGGTTCACGAGCGGGTCTGTATTGGTACTGTAATAACAAGAGTTAGTGTTCACTTTACTTAAATTTAATTAGCTTTAATAGAGCAATGCATTGGCTCATTCTATCAGTGCCACAGGATCAACATGCACAACAAATTATTATTCTCAAGACGCACACAGTCAGCACATTTGTCGCACTTTCACACAGATAATACTACCAAGTTTGAACTGTTTGTTATGGTTGTTGTCATCTGCATCATCATGCCATGTTTCCCAGCTTGCAAGATTCGGAACGAACAAAAAAGATCCAAATAATAAGTACAACAAAGATGCCTACACATCGTATTGATTCCCAGCTTGCAAGATTCATAACCAACAAATAAGATTCAAATAATAAGTACAACAAAGATGCCTGCACATCTCGTTGATTCCCAGCTTGCAAGATTCAGAACCAACCCATTAGAGCCTTTTGATAAAGTGAATATCGGGATTAAATCCATCTTGGCTAGCCATGTCATACAACCCAAGAACTTGGCGAATGCTCTTGACAGTCACAACATCTGTAGTTGAGTATTCCTGTTTGCACACCATAGATAAGAAGAGCATGATGACTATAATAGTGGCACTCTGTCGGTGTCAAAACCGATGGATCTCGGGTAGGGGTCGCGAACTGTGCATCTAAGGTCGATGGTAACAAGAGACAGGGGAGACAATGTTTTACCAAGGTTCGAGCCCTCTCTATGGAGGTAATACCCTACGTCCTACTTGATTGATCTTGATGAATATGAGTATTACAAGAGTTGATCTACCATGAGATCGTAATGGCTAAACACTAGAGGTCTAGCTTGTATGGCTATGGTAATGTATCTATCCTCCGGACTAAGTCCTCTAGTTTATATAGACACCGGCAGGATCTAGGGTTACACAAGGTCGGTTACAAAGAAAGGAATCTACATATTTGGTCGCCAAGCTTGCCTTCCACGCCATGGAGAGTCCCATCCGGACACGGGTGCAGTCTTCAGTCTTCCTATCTTCACAGCCCATCAGTTTGGCCCATGGCTAACAGGCCGAACGCCCAAGGACCCCTTAGTCCAGGACTCCCTCAGTAGCCCCTGAACCTGGCTTCAATGACAACGTATCCGGCGCGTAGATCTGTCTTCGGCATTGCAAGGTGGGTGAGGGAGTCCTGGATTAGGGGGTGTTCGGGTAGCCGGACTATACCTACAGCCGGACTCCTAGACTATGAAGATACAAGATTGAAGACTTCGTCCCGTGTCCGGATGGGACTTTCCTTGGCGTGGAAGGCAAGCTTGGCGATGCGGATATTCAAGATCTCCTACCATTGTAACCGACTTTATGTAACCCTAACCCTATCCGGTGTCTATATAAACCGGAGGGTTGTAGTCCGTAGGCAATCAACTCCATACACAACAATCATACCATAGGCTAGCTTCTAGGGTTTAGCCTCCTTGATCTCGTGGTAGATCTACTCTTGTACTACCCATATCATCAATATTAATCAAGCAGGAGTAGGGTATTACCTCCATCGAGAGGGCCCGAACCTGGGTAAAAAACATCTTGTCCCTTGTCTCCTGTTACCATCCGGCCTTGACGCACAGTTCGGGACCCCCTACCCGAGATCCGCCGGTTTTGACACCGATATTGGTGCTTTCATTGAGAGTTCCTCTGTGTCGTCGCCTTTAGGTCCGATGGCACCTTTGATCATCAACGACGATACGGTCCAGGGTGAAACTTTTCTCCCCGGACAGATCTTCGTCTTCGGCGGCTTCGCTCTGTGGGCCAATTCACTCGGCCACCTGGAGCAGATCGAAAGCTACGCCCCTGGCCATCAGGTCAGGTTTGGAAGCCTAAACTACACGGCTGACATCCACGGGGACTTGATCTTCGACGGATTCGAGCCACAGCCAAGCGTGCCGCACTGTCTCGATGGGCATGATATAGCTCTGCCGCCGAACAGCGCCTTGGAGGCGGCATACGCATCGGTTTCGACCATTGATTCGGAGCATACTGCACCGATCGAGGATCAGCGGTTAGATGCTGCCTCAGGGGCTGCAATCTCAGAGGCGATTGAGCCGAACTCCAGCCCCGCACTCCGCATGGCCCGTGACTCCGAGGATCCGGACTCCTCCCCGGACTCCGAACCCCCCGCGCCCCTGCCAATCGAATCCGATTGGGCACCGATAATGGAGTTCACTGCCGCAGACATCTTTCAGCATTCACCTTTTGGCGACATCCTGAACTCTCTTAAGTCTCTCTCTTTATCAGGAGAGCCCTGGCCGGACTACGGTCAGCGAGGGTGGGATACGGATGATAAGGAAATTCAAAGCCCACCCACCACCCACTTTGTAGCCACTCTCGATGATCTAACCGACATGCTTGACTTCAGCTCCGAAGACATCGACGGCATGGACGACGATGTAGGAGACGAACAGGAACCAGCACCTGTAGGGCGCTGGAAGGCCACCTTGTCATATGACATATATATGGTGGATACTCCAAAAGATGGAGATGGCGATGGAACAGTGGGGGATGACGCCCCCAAGAAACAGCCGAAGCGCCGGCGTCAGCGGCGCCGCTCTAAATCCCGCCAAAGCAAAAATGGTGATTCCGTCATGGGAGATAATACTACCCCGGATAACACCGAAGAACACCCACCTCAGCAAGATTCGGCACAGGAAGCTGGAGAAGCCAGCCCTCATGAGAGAGCGGCAGACCGAGAGGTCGAGGATGATAACTATACGCCTCCCTCCGAAGATGAGGCAAGCCTCGATGACGACGAATTCGTCATACCATCAGACCCCGCCGAACAAGAGCGTTTTAAACGCAGGCTTTTAGCCACGACAAGCAGCCTCAAGAAAAAGCAGCAACAGCTTAAAGCTGCCCAAGATTTGCTAGCTGACAGATGGACTGAAGTCCTTAGGGCCGAAGAGTATGAACTCGAACGCCCCTCCAAGAGTTACCCGAAGTGCAGGCCGCTACCCCGATCAGAGGAGGAAGCACCTACATCACCAGCGCATGACATGGCAGACCGGCCACCTCGCGGCCGTGACAGAGAGGCCCCTCGGCCCTCCACCCAAGCCATGCCCCGACGCCGCTCAACTAAGGCACGGTAAAATGCGCCCGACCTGCGAGACATACTGGAGGATAAGGCAAGACAAACAAGATCAATCTACGGATCGCGCAGGCGCCCTACGACATGTGACAATGATCTTCACCCCGGATACAACAAATCCGGCCGGGCCGAACACAACAGACATAGCGCTTCCGAGCTACGTCATGATATAGCCCAGTACAGAGGCGCCGCACACCCGCTATGCTTCACGAATGAAGTAATGGATCATAAAATCCCAGAGGGTTTCAAACCCGTAAACATCGAATCATACGATGGCACAACAGACCCGGCGGTATGGATCGAGGATTATCTCCTTCACATCCACATGGGACGCGACGATGATCTACATGCCATCAAATACCTCCTGCTCAAACTTAAAGGACCGGCCCGGCATTGGCTTAACAGCTTGCCAAAGACTCAATCGGTTCTTGGGAGGACCTGGAAGCCGCATTCCTCGACAACTTCCAGGGCACTTACGTGCGACCGCCGGATACCGACGACTTAAGCCACATAATTCAGCAGCCAGAGGAATCGGCCAGACAATTCTGGACATGATTCCTAACAAAGAAAAACCAAATAGTCGACTGTCCGGACGCAGAGGCCCTAGCAGCCTTCAAGCATAACATCCGCAACGAGTGGCTTGCCCGACACCTGGGACAGGAAAAGCCGAAATCCATGGCAGCCTCACGACACTCATGACCCGCTTTTGCGTGGGAGAAGACAGCTGGCTAGCTCGCAGTAACAACTTATCAAAGAACCCTAGTAATTCGGATACCAAGGACAAAAGTGGCAGGACACGTCGGAATAAGCAAAAACACCGCGTTAACAGCAACAGCAATGAAGACACGGCAGTCAATGCCGGATTCAAAGGCTATAAATCCGGTCAGCAGAAAAAGCCATTCAAAAAGAATACTCAAGGCCCGTCCAGTTTGGACCGAATACTCGATCGCTTGTGCCAGATACATGGCACCCCTGAAAGGCCAACCAATCACACTAACAGGGATTGTTGGGTGTTCAAGCAGGCAGGCAAGTTAAGGGCCGAAAAAAGAGACAAGGGGCTACACAACAACGACGAGGAGCCCAAGCCGCCGAACAACAATGGACAGAAGGGCTTTCCCCCACAAGTGCGGACGGTGAACATGATATACGCAACCCACATTCCCAAGCGGGAGCGGAAGCGTGCGCTATGGGACGTATACGCGATAGAGCCAGTCGCCCCAAAGTTCAACCCATGGTCCTCCTGCCCGATCACTTTTGATCGGAGGGACCATCCCACTAGCATCCGTCATGGCGGCTTCGCCACGTTGGTTCTCGACCCAATCATCGACGGATTTCATCTCACAAGAGTCCTCATGGACGGCGGCAGTAGCCTGAACCTGCTTTATCAGGATACAATGCAGAAAATGGGCATAGATCCCTCAAGGATTAAGCCCACAAGAACGACCTTTAAAGGCGTTATACCATGTGTAGAAGCCAACTGTATAGGCTCAGTAACACTTGACATGGTCTTCGGATCCCCGGACAATTTCCGAAGCGAAGAGTTAATCTTCGATATAGTCCCGTTTCGCAGTGGCTATCACGCCCTGCTCAGACGAACCGCATTTGCAAAGTTCAATGCGGTGCCGCACTATGCATATCTCAAGCTCAAGATGCCAGGCCCTCGAGGAGTAATTACGGTCAACGGAAACACCGAACGCTCCCTCCGTACGGAGGAGCATACGGCGGCTCTCACAGCGGAGGTACGAAGTAGCCTTCTCAGGCAATTCTCCAGTCCGGCCATTAAAAAGCCAGACACTGCCAAGCGCGCCCGGAGTAACCCACAGCAGGACCGCCTGGCGCACTCTGAGCAAGCGTAGCAATGCGGCCCCAACCCCAGCTATCGCGACATAGCAAAACCAGTACCTCGCGTACATAACTACGCCCTTGAAATACCATGGGCACAGGGGAAGGGGCACAATAACGGCACACCCAGAATACGGCTTAAAACGTACTAGGGGCTGCCGGATTCTCTTTTTAATTTTTTCTTACCTTCAGGACTCCATACTTCGGACGACCTGTTCGGCAATTTGACTGCCGCACAAACGATGCAAGTTCCAGGGATGCAGACAAGCCATGCCGCACTATGGAACTCCCAGGTGGTCTCTGTTACGAGCGGTATACCTGTTTTAAATACAATTCCGCGGCCTGCCCCCGGTCAAGACATACTGAATAGTCCAATATCTTTTGCTTACCGCACTATTTGTATCGTTCGGCTTTGATAAATAGCCTTTATATAAACAATGCATAGCTTTTGTCTATTTTCTGCATTACTCTCTTTTTTATATGTTCATTAATGACATGTTGCACCCGTACACTGTGGTACGGCAAGTACGCCAGGGGCTTCAGTACCCTTTAATATGGTGTGAGAAGTCCGTACACTTTCACAAGTGCGGCACCCCGAACTTATAGCACTATATGCATCGGCTCCGAATCATGATTTGGGTCAATAGTTGGGTTTGCCCGGCTCCTATGTTTTGGTGCCTTATGTTCCGCTATATCGGCTAAGGTAGCACTAGGAGAACCACTGCGATTGTGCCCCGGTTGAGTTGGGTTAAGCACCACAGTGGAGAAAGCTAAAACTGACTGTCATGATGAGGCGAGAGACCGGTCGCTGTTCGAGAGGTTTTTTCGAGTCCCTAAAGACTTATGCCGCTTCGAGCGAGGAGACGGATTTGTCTGGCCAAGGCGTGGATAGTGCCCCGAACTCGGTCTTCTGAACTAGGGGCTTCGCCGAAATTTAAAATTATAAAGTCCTATGGCTAAGTGAGAGTGTTCAAGCATTATAGTCCGATTGCCTGGTTCGTTGTGCTGAGCGCCTCCCTCGAAGGACCCAACTATGGGAAAAAGAGCGCTCAGGTTTATCCCGAACACCCCAGCACTAGTGGCATGGGGGCAGAAGCCGACGACTGGCCATCTCTCAATTTTTTGATAAACGGCAGCACAGAAAATAATATTTTAAATTCAACAAGCATTGCTTAAGCGCCTATGAACAAGTTTTCAGCGCACAGGATAAAAACGAGCGAGTTTATTCAAAAATTACATCCTTGGTACATTCATCCGCCACAAGGCGGGCACCCGCAAGAACATCCTTGTAATAGTTCTCGGGCTTGCGATGCTCCTTCCCCGGTGGCGGCCCGTCCTTCACAAGCTTCTCACCGTCCAGTTTACCCCAGTGCACCTTTGCACGGGCAAGGGCCCGACGGGCACCTTCGATGCAGACGGAGCGCTTGATGACCTCGAGCCTTGGACAGGCCTCCACCAGCCGCCGCACCAGCCCGAAGTAGCTCCCAGGCAGGGCCTCTCCGGGCCACAGCCGAACTATGAAGCCCTTCATGGCCTGTTCGGCCGCCTTGTGGAGCTCGACCATCTGTTTCAGCTGGTCGCTCAAGGGCACAGGGTGTCTGGCCTCAGCATACCGAGACCAGAACACCTTCTCCGTCGAGCTGCCCTCTTCAGCTCGGTAGAATGCGGTGGCATCGGATACGCTGCGGGGAAGATCTGCGAATGCCCCTGGAGAACTCCGGATTCGGGGTAAGTAACAAGTAGTTTACTTTTATATTTCTGCTTTGCATAAAGAATGCCTTACCCGCTGCTATCTTCTTAATCTCCTCCAACTCTTGGAGGGCCTTTTGGGCTTCGGCCTTGGCAGACTTGGCAGTCTCAAGGGCCGCCGCGAGCTCGGACGCTTGGGTCTTTGACTCAAGCTCCAAACTCTCATGTTTTTTCATGAGAGCCTGAAGCTCTTGCTGCACCTCACCGACCTGAGCCCCAAGTTTCTCTCGCTCGGTGCGCTCCGCGGTCGTTTTCTTTTCGGCCTCGGATAGCGCCTGCTTGAGGGTCACCACCTCAGTCATGGCCCCTATAATAAGCAGTGCAATCCTGTTATTTTTTGCAATCACGCCTCTCTATAGGCACTTTTTCTGTAAGGTATTTCCTACCTTCTTTTTCCTCGAGCTACCGCTTGGCAAGGCCGAGCTCTTGCTCGGTCCGCTTGAGGTCCTGTTTCAGGACACCCACCTCCACAGTCAGTGCGGCGAAGGATAGCAGCGAAGCCTACACACGCATATTGACTCTTTATTGTTAGACTCCTGCGAAATTTACTAGATCCTCCATTCGGCTTTTCTTTCCGAACGCCAAACAGAGCATCAGGGGCTACTGTCTATGCGGTTATATTTTTACATATTTTTACTTACCTCGAAGCCCGTTAGGAGGCTAGCGCAAGCTTCACTCAGTCCGCTCTTGGCGGACTGAACCTTCTGGATCACCGTACTCATAATAGTACGATGCTCCTCGTCGATAGAGGCGCCGTCAAGCACCTCGAGCACATTGTCCGGCACCTCCGGTTGGACGGAGGCTGCCGGCTCAGAAGGCTTGCTCCTCTTGGAAGGAGTTTGCCTACCGCGGTCCGGAACTGTTGAAGATTCCGGCGCGGTGTCCGGCACAAAGCTGGACTTAGAGCCCTGGGGGTCTTGTCCCCTTTACTCCTGGGGTCCGGGAGGTCGCCCTGCGGATCCTCCAGGACCACCTCCTCCTGCCCCGGAGCTCGTTGCGACGCCACTTCGGTGTCGTCCGCAGTGCGGGGGGAGACAGCAGGCAAAACTGAGTTCACGTCCGATGAATCCAGGGAGCCGCTCGACGACTCGTTGAGTTCGGCCCGGGGCGGGCTGCATAATTATGTTCGACATTAGGGAAAGCTGTGCAACAAAGGAGCATCATGAGTTATTCTGATATCCGAACTTACGATTTCGCCGGACGCTTGGCCCTGTTTGGCCACTCCTCTTTGCCCTCTTCGGTGTTGGGGGCGTAGTCCGGCGGAGGGGTCTTCCTTTTCCTAGACCCCTCGGCCTCCCCCGTTGGGGCGGCCTTCCCCTTCTCTCCTCCCCCCGCTGGGGGGGAGAGGTTTCTTCTTCCTCCTCCTCGTCTTCACGGGGGGAGTGTGTCTCGGACTCGTCAGACGACAAGTCCGACACCACCATATGTCGGGAACTCTTTCGAGTCCCCGTGGCCTTCTTCTTCTTGGCCTTCTTCTCCGGCACCACATAAGGTGCCGGAACCAGCAGCTTCGCTAGTAGAGCGGGGGCTGGGTCTTCGGCCAAGGGAGCCGGACAGTTAATCGATCCAGACTTCGCCCGCCAAGCCTGTCAAAGGTAAGGGAGCTTAGATCCCGCATAGAGTCAAACTATGAAAAAACTTAACATCCTGTAAAAGGTGAAAATAGCTTACCTCGCTAGCGTGACGCTGCGAGCTGTATCCGCGGTCCTCGGAAGTGGATGTGGGAGCCTCGGCGCCTTTGGTTAGCACCTTCCAGACATCTTCATACGTCGTGTCGAAGAGCCTGTTAAGGGTTTGGTGCTGCGCCGGGTTGAACTCCCACAGATTAAAGCCTCGTTGTTGACACGGGAGGATCCGGCGGACGAGCATAACCTGGACTACATTGACGAGCATGATCGGCTAGCTCACCAGGGACTGGATGCATGTCTGCAGTCCGGTCACCTCTTTTTCATCGCCCCATGACAGGCCTGTCTCTTTCCAGGACATAAGTCGCGTGGGGGGTCCGGATCGGAACTCGGGGGTTGCGATCCATTTCAGATCGCGCGGCTCGGTGATGTAAAACCACCACGATTGCCACCCCTTCAGGGTCTCCACGAAGGAGCCCTCGAGCCATAGGACGTTGGCCATCTTGTCCGCCATGGCGCCTCCGCATTCTGCCTGGCTGCCGCGCACCACCTTGGGCTTGACGTTGAAGGTCTTGAGCCAGAGACCGAAATGGGGGCGGATGCGGAGAAAGGCCTCGCACACGACGATAAACGCCGAGATGTTGAGGACGAAGTTCGGGGCCAGATCGTGGAAATCCAGGCCATAGTAAAACATGAGCCCCCGGACAAATGGGTGGAGTGGAAAACCCAGTCCGCGGAGGAAGTGGGGAAGGAATACTACCCTCTCATGGGGCCTTGGGGTGGGGAGAAGCTGCCCCTCCTCGGGAAGCCGGTGCGCGATGTCTTTGGACAAGTATCCGGCCTTCCTTAGCTTTTTGATATGGCCCTCCGTGACGGAGGAGACCATCCACTTGCCTCCCGCTCCGGACATTGCTGGAGAAGGTTGAGGTGGGAAGTGCGGGCTTGGGCGCTGGAGCTCGAGTGCGCAGGAGATGGATAGGCAAAAGAGGAAGAAGGCGTAGGTAAAAGGGTGGATCCTTATCCCCTTATATGGGCGGATGCGGTTGTGCGTCCCCACCAGCCTAGTAAAACTTGCTTGCCTCCCAAGCGCCATGATAAATGGCGCGGTTGGGTTACCCACGTCCGTATTGATGAGAATCCCGTAAAGGGGGTACACGATCTCTGCTTTGACAAGACGTGCCAAGGAAACCGCCTCGCAAAACATGCTGAGGTGGAAAAGTAAAAACGATTCGAGTAAAGGACTTGGCCGTAGTGTGATGACGCACTGCGGAATACGTCGGCAGATTTGATTTGTGTCAATATTATTCTCTCTATGGCAATATGTGGAAACTTATTTTGTAGAGCCGGACACTACTCTTGGTGTTTACAATCTTCCACGAAGGACTTGGAGGAGAAACCCGCCTTGCAATGCCGAAGACAATTTGCGCGCCGGACTCGTCGTCATTGAAGCCTGGTTCAGGGGCTACTGAGGGAGTCCTGGATTAGGGGGTGTTCGGGTAGCCGGACTATACCTTCAGCCGGACTCCTAGACTATGAAGATACAAGATTGAAGACTTCGTCCCATGTCCGGATGGGACTTTCCTTGGCGTGGAAGGCAAGCTTGGCGATGCGGATATTCAAGATCTCCTACCATTGTAACCGACTTTATGTAACCCTAACCCTATCCGATGTCTATATAAACCGGAGGGTTGTAGTCCGTAGGCAATCAACTCCATACACAACAATAATACCATAGGCTAGCTTCTAGGGTTTAGCCTCCTTGATCTCGTGGTAGATCTACTCTTGTACTACCCATATCATCAATATTAATCAAGTAGGAGTAGGGTATTACCTCCATCGAGAGGGCCTGAACCTGGGTAAAAAACATCTTGTCCCTTGTCTCCTGTTACCATCCGGCCTTGACGCACAGTTCGGGACCCCCTACCCGAGATCCGCCGGTTTTGACACTGACAGTGGGTTCCTTCCTCCGAACTCCAAGATAGTCTTCGGACGTATCGACATGTCCGGACCTGTAACACACATCACACACAACCATAGAGAGAATATAATATTCCACGAGCCCAATCTGCCGACAACTTTTTTACAACATGACATCACATCTGCCCGGTCACTATATCGAACCATTTTGTCTGCCATCCCGTGTTTTGGGATGCGATTTCCATTGGCACGTCTTGTCAAAGCAGAGATCGTGTCCCCTTATTCCGGAATCCTCCTCAATACGGGCATGGGTAACCCAACCGTTCCGTTTATAATACCCATGGGAGTAGGCGAATTTTAAGGAGAGTGGGGAGGCGTTCAATATTCACTGCCTTTATAAGGAGATAAGAATCCCTTTTCTTCACCCACGCCTTCTCTCTTCCTCTGCCCTTCCACTCTTGAGCTCCAGAGCCCAAGTTCTCATCTGTTTCCCACTCGAGCAAGCACCCAACCATGTCCGGATCCGGAGGTCAAGGCAAGTGGATGGCCTCCTCCGTCAAGGAGGAGGACGTCGCCGAGCTTCGGGCGGCCGGGTATCTGGCAAAGGGAATCGCCCACCACCTTCCAGCCCAGGGACAAATCGTTCCCACGCCGAAGCCAAACAAGAGGGTAGTATTCATCCCTCATTTCCTCCGGGGGTTAGGGTTTCCACTCCACCCCTTCGTCCGCGGGCTGATGTTCTACTACGGGATAGACTTCCACGACCTATCCCCGAACTCCTTTCTCAATATCTTGGTGTTCATCATCGTGTGAAGCCTTCCTCTGCATCCAACCCCACTTCGTGCTGTGGCTCAAAATCTTCAATATGAAGCCGAAGGTGGTGGATGTCCAGCATGCGGAGTGCGGAGGCGCCATGGTGAGCAAGCTGGCCAACGTCTCCTGGCCAAAAGGCACTTTCGTGGAGTCTGTCAAGGAATGGCAGAAACAATGGTTCTACATTACAGAACCCCGCGATGCCACCTGGGACGCAATTGCCGAATTCAACTCCGGAGCTCCCATATGACTCACCTCCTGGGTTGAGAAGAGCCCGAACTGGTGTTCGTTAGACGAGCTGACAGCGCTGCAAACGCGCATTCAAAGCATGGTGGACAAGGATGTCAAACTTGTCGATGTAATCTAGGTGCTGCTAGTTCGCCGAATTCTCCCTTGCCAAAGCCGAAGTCACTCTCTATGGGAGCTTAATTCTAAGAAGCACCAAACACTAGAGAGGCTCTTCGGAACAACCCATGAAAACGCCTGGAAGTTGCTCTCCAAGGGCAACGAGACACCACCGACCACAACCTCGGACCGCGGGTACAATGTTAATCGCTCCACCAGCAAGGTAAATCTTTACTGCATCCTTTACTTGATTGTTTCAAGGATGGTATCTAAGCTTTTATTATCATGGCTTCTTCAGGAGTGGATAGAGAAGGCGAAGCAGATCCAATGTCTGGCTTCACTGCCTGAAGAACATGTCATCCCATGTTTAGCAAAGATGCTGGTGCCGGCGCCCTATAAGGCGCCGGATAAGAAGGCCACAAGGAAGGCCAAGGGGGTCCGGAGTGGCCCCCGCCACAAGGGCGCTTCAGACGCGACGTCCGAAGACAAGACCCGCTCCTCCGTCGCCGAAGACGATGACAATGAGGAGGAGGAGGAGGAGGAGGAGGAGGAGAACAACCCTCCCCTGATGAGGGGTGGAAGAAGAGGGCGGCTTCCACAAATTTGGAGGCGCAGACGTCCAAGAAAGGGAAGAGCTCCCTTGCGGATAAATCCATGTGGGACGTCGACGGCATTCCGGAGAGACACCCCCGCACTAAGCCTCAGGCCACATCATAAGTGCTAAAACTCATATCCGCCCATAAACCAAGTCTTTCCTCTTTGTTGTATTGATATAATTAGTTATGCTATTACAGTCCAGCCCACGACAGCTCCGAGCAATCCTCATCACGAGGTTCGCTGGACTCAAAGGAGATGGCCGGCGATTCACCATAGGCCGCTCACTCTCCCAAGGCCAAGGACGATGCAGAGTTGTTGTCCTGAAGGACTGTTCTAGGCGGGGAGAGGCCCAGGAGGCGCCAGAAGGTGAAACCCCCGTCGCCGGACACTAGGGGGAATCAATCCCCATGGAGACTGGTGGGGAGGGCCGTATTCAGTTCGGCCCTCAGCCGGACTCAATTCCGGAGGCCGATGCGGCTCCGGAATATGGCACGCAACCTTCTTAGAAAGAAGGGGGATGCCTATTCGCCGGTGACCCCTGTCCAACCAAGGGCACCGGACAATCTGCTGGAAGCACTGCGAGGCGCTTCCATTATGGATGAGAACCGTGTCCTTATGGGCACGGTAATTGAAAGGGTTCAGTCCGCCAAGAGCGGACTAACCGAAGCATGCAGCAGCCTGCTAACAGGTTTTGAGGTAAGCGATGCAAAAAAGAGAAAATCCCAATGTAGACAGTAGCCCCTAAGACACTGTCCAGTGTTCGGAAAGAAAAAGGCGGACAGAGGATCAATCTCCTATTGCAAGAAACTAACTAACTTTTTTGAAATGTAAACAGAAGCGTCGATGTTGGCTGCAGCCTCGCATACTGCCGAAGTCTCCGAACTGAAGCAGAAACTAACGGAGGCCGAGGAGGGGCTGGGCCAAGTGAAGATGCAGCTCCAGGAAAAACAAGGTAAGTAATAACCTGTTATGTATTCGAAAAAAGATAAAATGATATGTAGTAACCGAAATGCCATGATGTGTACAAAGGCGACGACCGAGGTCGAGGCCTGAAAAAGGCCCTGGCCGAAGCCGAAGGGAAGGCTGTCAAGGAGCAGGCCACTCGGAAGAAGCTCAAGGCCCGAGTCAACGAGGTCCAATAGGAGCTCGAGGACACGGTGAAGAAGTGCGAGGCCTTGGAGCGCGATGCGTCGGTTCAAGAGAACGAACTTGCCAAGGCTCCTCAGAGTGCGGAGGCAGCCCGAAATGAGGCCCAGGGCGCCCTCCAGGAGATGCAGGTGGCCACGAAGATTGCGGTGGGTAAGGCATTCAATATGCAAAGCAAGAATGTGAAGATGAATATCGTTTACTAACCCGGATTCAGAGTTCTCCAGGGGCTTTTACTGATCTGCCATGTAGTGTGGCGGACGTCGCAGAGTTCTTCCGAGCCGAAGAAGGGAGCTCCATGAAGAAGCTGTTCTGGTCGCAATATCTTGCACCAGAACATCCGGTGCCCTTCAGCGATCAGCTAAAATAGCTGGTCGAGCTGCATAGGGTGGCTGCGCTAGCCATGAAGGACTTAATAATCTGGTTGTGGCCAGCCGAAGCTATACCCGGCAGTTACTTCGGCCTCGTGAAGCGACTGGTGGGTGCCTGTCCTCGGCTGGACGTCATCAAGCGGTCCGTCTGCATCGAGGGCGCACGTCTATCCTTCTCCTATTGCAAGGTCTGGCGGGCGAAGCTGAACGCTGTCAAATTAGCGATCGAGGGGCCGGTGGAGGGCAAGGAGCACCGCACACCCGAGCGATACTTCGGCGATGTCATGGAGGGGCCCTGCATTGTTGCGGATCATTGTGCGAAAGACACTATCTTTGAATGAATGTATTCGAGCTCCCTCTACCTTGTATGATAAAACAAAGTGATTGTGCAATATAATGCTTGTTATGTTTTTAAATTTTTACTTCCTGTGCGGCCGTGTTGTATGAAATCTGAGGGTTAACCAGTCGTCAGCTTCTGCCCCCATGTAGGTAGTACGGGGGTGTTCAGGATGGAATCTAAAAAATCTTGATCCAATTAGATGGTCCTTGAAGGAGTTGTTTAGCGCAACGAACCAGGCAACCAGACTATGCGGCTGTAACGCCCTCACTTAGCCATAGGAGTTCAACAATAAAAACATGGGCGCAACCCCTAGTATCTAAACTAGAGTGCTATAGGCATCTGATTGAGAAGTATCAATCCTTCGCGTAATGCAGAAGAAATCTCCAACGATTTGTAACCTACGAACAGCTGACCGGCTCTCGCCACATCATGATAGTCAGTTTTCGGCTTTCTCTATTGAGGTGCTCCTTTGGATAAACCAAGGCACAATCACAGTAGTTCTCCCTTTACTACCTTAGCCGATATAGCGGAACGTAAGGTAGCAAGCACAGGAGCCGAGCAACCCAACTATTGACCAAAGACATGATTCAGAGCCAATGCATATAATACTAAATTCGGGGTGCTGAACTATACTTATAAAAAGTGTTCGGACTTTTGTTGCCGTAATGTGGGGTGCTATGAAGCCCCTGGCAAACATCAAACGTACCAAAGTATATGGGTGCGACCTGATAGGGTTATCCACAGGGGAGCTGAGAGAAAAAGAGAAAGAAAACAGAAAAGGTGCAAAGGTAAAAAGTTGGGGTCCTAAAGCTCCAGCCGCAAACTGTTCTCATTGTAATTTAATTAGTACATCAAGGCACATTGATACAGGTAGTGCGATAAGCAACAGTCTATTTGACATGCCGAAACTAAGGGAGAGCTGCATGTGGGTCCTGAAAAACAGGTAGAGTTATCATTACTGGAATCACCTAAAAAGTCCCCCATATGTCTGCGTTTCTCGCCGTCTTGGTGTGTTTATTCTTCAAGAGGACCGATGAACATACCACCAGATGGGGCCTATGGGATTGAGACCTGAAAAGGAAACAAGGAAAAGTGAAAGTATGTGTGTATCCGATGTCGGTTGAGCCGTACTATGGACCACCAGCTAGCTATGCCTCCATCGATGCCCATGGGATTTTGAGTGCGTAGTTATGTACGTGCGGCACGAATGCCACCACTTGATCGGGACTGAGACGGAGGACGGATTGCTAGTCGAGCTCCTGACGAGCCGAGCTCTCCTGCTACAGAGTAGTTTGGACCCTCTTAACGGTGTCTGTGGGCTCGGCAGCCGAATTAAGGTTCTGGTTGAGAAGGCTGCTCTGTACTTCTGCTGCTAAGGAAGCTGTGTGCTCTTCTGTACGGAGGGAGCGTTCCGTATTTCCGTTGACCGTTATGACGCCGCGTGGACCGGGCATCTTCAGCTTGAGATAAGCATAGTATGGTATGATACGTCTCCAACGTATCTATAATTTTGATGTTCCATGCTATATTATATTTTGTTTTGGAAATTATTGGGCTTTATTATACACTTTTACATTATTTTTGGGACTAACCTATTAACCGGAGGCCCATCACAGAATTGTTGTGTTTTTTGCCTATTTTAGGGTTTCACAGAAAAAGAATATCAAACGAAGTCCAAACGGAATGAAACCTTTGGGAACGTGATTTTTGGAACGAACATGATGCAGAGGACTTGGACCCTACGTCAAGACATCAACCAGGAGGCCACGAGGTAGGGGGGCGCGCCTACCCCCCTGGGCGCGCCCTCCACCCTCATGGGCCCCCTGTTGCTCCACCGACATACTCCTTCCTCCTATATATACCTACGTACCCCCAAACTACCAGATACAAAGCCAAAACCCTAATTCCACCGCCGTAACTTTCTGTATCCATGAGATTCCATCTTGGGGCCTGTTCCGGGGCTTCGCCGAAGGGGGCATCGATCACCGAGGGCTTTCTACATCAACACCATTGCCCTTCCGATGAAGTGTGAGTAGTTTACCTCAGACCTATGGGTCCATATTATTAGCTAGATGGCTTCTTCTCTCTTTTTGGATCTCAATACAAAGTTCTCCCCCTCTCTTGTGGAGATCTATTCGATGTAATCTTCTTTTGCGGTGTGTTTGTTGAGACCGATGAATTGTGGCTTTATGATCAAGTTTATCTATGAACAATATTTGAATCTTCTCTGAATTCTTTTATGTATGATTGGTTATCTTTGCAAGTCTCTTCGAATTATCAGTTTGGTTTGGCCTACTAGATTGATCTTTCTTGCAATGGGAGAAGTGCTTAGCTTTGGGTTCAATCTTGCGGTGTCCTTTCCTAGTGACAGTAGGGGCAGCAAGGCACGTATTGTATTATTGCCATCGAGGATAACAAGATGGGGTTTATTTCATATTGCATGAGTTTATCCCTCTACATCATGTCATCTTGCTTAAAGCGTTACTCTGTTCTCTTGAACTTAATACTCTAGATGCATGCTGGATAGCGATCGATGTGTGGAGTAATAGTAGTAGATGCAGGCGGGAGTCGGTCTACTTGTCTCGGATGTGATGCCTATATACATGATCATACCTAGATATTCTCATAATTATGCTCAATTCTGTCAATTGCTCAACAGTAATTTGTTTACCCGCCCTGAATACTTATGCTCTCGAGAGAAGCCACTAGTGAAACCTATGGCCCCCGGGTCTATCTTCCATCATATTAATCTTCCAATACTTAGTCATTTTTATTGTCTTTTATTTTACTTTACATCTTTATCATAAAAATACCAAAAATATTATCTTATCATACCTATCAGATCTCACTGTCGTAAGTGACCGTGTAGGGATTGACAACCCCTTATCGCGTTGGTTGCGATGATTTATTTGTTTGTGTAGGTATGATGGACTCGTCCATGGCCTCCTACTGGATTGATACCTTGGTTCTCAAAAATTGAGGGAAATACTTACGCTACTTTGCTGCATCACCCTTTCCTCTTCAAGGGGAAACCAACGCAGTGCTCAAGAGGTAGCAAGAAGGATTTCTGGCACTGTTGCCGGGGAGATCTACCACAAGTCAAGACATACCAAGTACCCATCACAAACTCTTATCCCTTGCATTACATTATTTGCCATTTGCCTCTCGTTTTCCTCTCCCCCACTTCACCCTTGCCGTTTTTTTGCCCTCTCTCTCTCTCTATCCTCCCTCTCTTTCTCTATTTAGCTCTTTTTGCCCGTCCCTCGTTTGCTCGTGTGTCGGATTGCCTTCTTGTCATTATGGCTAGTCCCTTATCTTCTCCGTTATCTCCCGAGAATGAAGTTCTTAATTTTAAAAAAAGGGAAGGAGAAAATTTAAAAGACGCTTGGTATAGGATTTGCAATGCTCAAAATAGATCTACCAGGAAGCAATCCACTTCCGTTCTTCTCCACAATTTTTACATAGGCACTACTCCTTGGTACAGATATATCCTTGATACCATTACTGGAGAGATAGGTAGCCATACTTTTGATTCTTATAATGCTATGACAGATTTGTTTGGCTTTGATTAATGGAACTATGTTAACTTTGGAGCATGTAATGCAAAAACTTGAAATTATTGAAAATAAAGTTGCTACCGTTGAGTTAATTGAAACTTTTGATAAAAAGATCCACAACCAAATTACCCAATATGGATCTAAAGTAGGAGTAACTTTGAAAAATATTAAAGAGAAGGAACCTATAGTTAATGAAAGAATAAATCATGATTCCACTAGAATCGATAAACTTGAGGGTATTATTACCAACTTGGGAACCACTTTTTCTTCCGTAAAGAATACTCCACGTCCTCCAACTAAAAGTGCCAAGCTTATGTATGTTCCTAAAAATAAGGGTGAATCCTCAACAAGGAAACCGCGGATATCAAATCTATAAGTATTCATCCTAATCTTTTTGCTATCATTAAGGAACCATTTGCTACTAATGATTTTTTCGATCTTTTTCCTAGAAGTTTGATTATTGATAAAAAGGAAGAAACTCCTAAAGGTGATAGATGTATTATTAAATAACTACCAACTAAAGATGGCAACACCTAGATATGTCCTTGCTTTTTATGCCTAGCTAGGGGCGTTAAACGATAGCGCTTGTTGGGAGGCAACCCGATTTTATTTTTTATTCCTTGATTTTTACTCCTGTTTATTAATAAATAATTTATCTAGCCTCTGTTTTGGTTGTGATTTTTGTGTTTAATTAGTGTTTGTGCCAAGTAGAACCGTTGGGAAGACTTGGGGAAAGTCTTGTTAATCTTGCTGTAAAAAACAGAAACTTTAGCCCTCACGAGAACTGCTGCCATTTTTATTTGGAAAGTGATATTTAGTTAATTCTTTTTGTAGATGATTAATAGATAAATTCCTCACGTCCATCAATTTATTTTAGAATTTTGGGGTTCCAGATTTTGTGTTAGCTACAGATTACTATAGACTGTTCTGTTTTTGACAGATTCTGTTTTTCGTGTGTTGTTTGCTTATTTTGACGAATCTATGGCTAGTAAAATAGTTTATAAACCATAGAGAAGTTGGAATACAGTAGGTTTAACACCAATATAAATAAGGAATGAGTTCATTACAGTACCTTGAAGTGGTGTTTTGTTTTCTTTCGCTAACGGAGCTCACGAGATTTTCTACTTTAAGTTTTGTGTTGTGAAGTTTTCAAGTTTTGGGTAAAGATTTGATGGATTATAGGAGTGTCAAGAGCATAAGCTTGGGGATGCCCATGGAACCCCCAAGATAATATTAGGACACCTAAAAGCCAAAGCTTCGGGATGCCCCGGAAGGCATCCCCTCTTTCGTCTACTTCTATCGGTAACTTTACTTGGAGCTATATTTTTATTTACCACATGATATGTGTTTTGCTTGGAGCGTCTTGTATTATTTGAGTCTTTATTTGTTAGTTTTCCACAATCATCCTTGCTGCACACACCTTTTTGAGAGATACACACATGATTCGAAAATTATTAGAATACTCTATGTGCTTCACTTATATCTTTTGAGTTATATAGTTTTTGCTCTAGTGCTTCACTTATATCTTTTAGAGCACGTCGGTGGATTTGTTTTATAGAAACCATTGTTCTCTCATGCTTCACTTAGATTATTTTGAGAGTCCTACAAAACAGCATGGTAATTTGCTTTAATTATTTGAGGCATTCAAGATTAAATAAATGAAATTTTCTTATGAGTGTGTTGAATACTATGAGAAGTTTGAAACTTGATAATTGTTTTGAGATATGGAGATGGTGATATTAGAGTCGTGCTAGTTGAGTAATTGTGAATTTGAGAAATGCTTGTGTTGAAGTTGTGATTCCCGTAGCATGCATGTATGGTGAACCGTTATGTTAAGAAGTCGGAGCATGATGTATTTATTGATTGTCCTCCTTATGAGTGGCGGTCGGAGAGGAGCGATGGTCTTTTCCTACCAATCTATCCCCCAGGAGCATGCACATAGTACTTTGCTTCGGTAACTAATAGATTTTTGCAATAAGTATGTGAGTTCTTTATGAATAATGTTGAGTCCATGGATTATACACACTCTCACCCTTCCACCATTGCTAGCCTCTCTAATACCGCGCACCTTTCGCCGGTATCATACACCCACCATATACCTTACTCAAAACAGCCACCATACCTACCTATCATGGCATTTCCGTAGCCATTCCGAGATATATTGCCATGCAAATTTCCACCGTTCCGTTTATCATGGCATGCTCCATCATTGTCATATTGCTTTGCATGATCATGTAGTTAACATTTTAGTTGTGGCAAAGCCACCGTTCATAATTCTTTCATATAAGTCACTCATGCATCATTGCTATCCCAGTACACCGCCGGAGGCATTCATATAGAGTCATACTTTGTTCTAGTATCGAGTTGTAATCATTGAGTAATAATAATTAGAAGTGTGATGATCATCATTCATAGAGTATTGTCCCAAATAAAAAAGGGGAGAAAGGCCAAAAAAATGATGGCCCCCCAAAAAATAAAAAAATAAAGAAGGGGCAATAATACTATCCTTTTTTCCACACTTGTGCTTCAAAGTAGCACCATGATCTTCATAATAGAGAGTCTCCTATGTTATCACTTTCATATACTAGTGGGAATTTTTCATTATAGAACTTGGCTTGTATATTCCAACAATGGGCTTCCTCAAAATGCCCTAGGTCTTCGTGAGCAAGCAAGTTGGATGCACACCCACTTAGTTTCTTTTTGTTGAGGTTTCATATATTTATAGCTCTAGTGCATCTGTTGCATGGCAATCCCTACTCACTCACATTGATATCTATTGATGGGCATCTCCATAGCCCGTTGATACGCCTAGTTGATGTGAGACTATCTTCTCACTTTTTGTCTTCTCCACAACCACCATTATATTCCACCTATAGTGCCATGTCCATGGCTCACGCTCATGTATTGCGTGAAGATTGAAAAAGTTTGAGAACATTAAAAGTATGAAACAATTGCTTGGCTTGTCATCGGGGTTGTGCATGATTTGAATACTTTGCGTGGTGAAGATGGAGCATAGCTAGACTATATGATTTTTAGGGATAACTTTCTTTGGCCATGTTATTTTGAAGAGACATAATTTCTTAGTTAGTATGCTTGAAGTATTATTATTTCTATGTCAATATTAAACTTTTGTCTTGAATCTTTCGGATCTAAATATTCATACCACAATTAAGATAATTACATTGAAATTATGCCAAGTAGCATTCCGCATCAAAAATTCTGTTTTTATCATTTACCTACTCGAGGACGAGCAGCAATTAAGCTTGGGGATGCTTGATACGTCTCCAACGTATCTATAATTTTTGATTGTTCCATGCTATATTATATTCTGTTTTGGACATTATTGGGCTTTATTATACACTTTTATATTATTTTTGGGACTAACCAATTAACCGGAGGCCCAGCCCAGAATTGTAGTTTTTTTGCCTATTTTAGGGTTTCACAGAAAAAGAATATCAAACGAAGTCCAAAAGGAATGAAACCTTCGGGAACGTGATTTTCGGAACGAACATGATCCAGAGGACTTGGACCCTACGTCAAGACATCAACTAGGAGGTCACGAGGTAGGGGGCGCGCCTACCCCCCTGGGCGCGCCCTCCACCCTAGTGGGCCCCCTGTTGCTCCACCGGCATACTCCTTCCTCCTATATATACCTACGTACCCCCAAACTACCAGATACGGAGCAAAAACCCTAATTCCACCGCCATAACTTTCTGTATCCACGAGATCCCATCTTGGGGCCTGTTCCGGAGCTCCGCCGGAGAGGGCATCGATCATGGAGGGCTTCTACATCAACACCATAGCCCTTCCGATGAAGTATGAGTAGTTTACCTTAGACCTACGGGTCCATAGTTATTAGCTAGATGGCTTCTTCTCTCTTTTTGGATCTCAATACAAAGTTCTCCCCCTCTCTTGTGGAGATCTATTCGATGTAATCTTCTTTTGCGGTGTGTTTGTTGAGACCGATGAATTGTGGGTTTATGATCGAGTTTATCTATGAACAATATTTGAATCTTCTCTGAATTCTTTTATGTATGATTGGTTATCTTTGCAAGTCTCTTCGAATTATCAGTTTGGTTTGGCCTACTAGATTTATCTTTCTTGCAATGGGAGAAGTGCTTAGCTTTGGGTTCAATCTTGTGTGTCCTTTCCTAGTGACAGTAGGGGCAGCAAGCCACGTATTGTATTGTTGCCATCGAGGATAACAAGATGGGGTTTATTTCATATTGCATGAGTTTATCCCTCTACATCATGTCATCTTGCTTAAAGTATTACTCTGTTCTCTTGAACTTAATACTCTAGATGCATGCTGGATAGCGGTCGATGTGTGGAGTAATAGTAGTAGATGCAGGCAGGAGTCGGTCTACTTGTCTCGGACGTGATGCCTATATACATGATCATACCTAGATATTCTCATAATTATGCTCAATTCTATCAATTGCTCAACAGTAATTTGTTTACCCGCCGTGAATACTTATGCTCTCGAGAGAAGCCACCAGTGAAACCTATGGCCCCCGGGCCTATCTTCCATCATATTAATCTTCCAATACTTAGTTATTTTTATTTCCTTTTTTTTACTTTGCATCTTTATCATAAAAATACCAAAAAATATTATCTTATCATATCTATCAGATCTCACTCTCGTAAGTGACCATGTAGGGATTGACAACCCCTTATCGCATTGGTTGCGAGGATTTATTTGTTTGTGTAGGTACAAGGGACTCGTGCGTGGCCTCCTACTGGATTGATACCTTGGTTCTCAAAAAATGAGGGAAATACTTACGCTACTTTTCTGCACCACCCTTTCCTCTTCAAGGGAAAACCAACGCAAGTGCTCAAGAGGTAGCATGGTACTGCGTTGAATCAAGCAAATGCAGTTCGTCCGAGCAGTGCGTGATAGCCGCTGCAGAAGGGGACGATATTGAAGATTAAGTCCTCGCTTCGGAAGTTGTCCGGAGATCCGTAGACAACCTCTAGTGTGATTGAGCCCGTACAGCGGGCCTGTACACCTGGTATGACTCCTTTGAAGGTAGTCCTGGTGGGCTTTATCCGTGATGGGTTAATGCCCATTTTTCGCGTTGTATCCTGATAGAGCAGATTGAGGCTGCTACCGCTGTCCATAAGGACGCGATTCAGGTGGAACCCATCAATTATTTGGTCTAGGACTAGTGCGGCTGAACCACCGTGACGGATACTGGTCGGATGATCCCAGCGATCAAAAGTGATCGGGCATGACGAGCATGGATTAAATTTTGGGGCGACTGGCTCTATCGCGTAGACGTCCCTGAGTGCACGCTTGCGCTCCCTCCTGGGGATGTGGGTAGTGTATATCATGTTCACCATTTTAACCTGAGGGGGAAACTTCTTTTGTCCCCCTGTGTTCGGTTGCAGGGGCACTTTGTCATCGTCCTCGCTTTGCGATCCCTTTTCACTGTTCTCGGCATTTAATTTGCCGGCCTGTCTAAAAACCCAGCAATCTCTATTTGTATGATTGGGTGGTTTGTCCGGGGTGCCATGAATCTGGCACGGACGATCAATTATGCGGTCCAAGTTGGATGGGCCTGAATTGTTCTTTTGGAACAGCTTCTTCCGCTGACTGGACTTGGAGCCACTGAATCTGGAATTGACTGTCGTATCCTCGATGTTGTCACTTTTGTTTCGATGCTTGTATCTATTGCGTCAAGACTTGTCTTTGTTATTTTCAACTTCAGGGGTGCCGGCGTCGCTTGCATTGTTTTTGCTATGAGCCAACCAACTGTCCTCGGCCGCACAAAAGCGGGTCATGAGTGCCATGAGGGCCGCCATGGATTTTGGCTTTTCTTGGCTGAGGTGGCGAGTGAGCCATTCGTCGCGGATGCTGTGTTTGAAGGCTGCTAGGGCTTCGGCATCCGGACAATCGACAATTTGGTTCTTTTTAGTTAAGAACCTAGTCCAGAGTTTCCTGGTGGACTCTCCGGGCTGTTGAACTATATGGCTTAAGTCATCAGCATCCGGAGGTCGAACATATGTACCTTGGAAATTATCAAGGAAGGCCTCTTCCAAGTCCTCCCAGCTGCTAATAGAATTTTCAGGCAGACTGTTGAGCCAATGCCGAGCTGGCCCCTTGATTTTTAAAGGGAGGTATTTGATGGCGTGGAGGTCATCACCGCGGGCCATATGAATGTGGAGAATGAAGTATTCCATCCACACCGCGGGGTCCGTGGTTCCATCATATGATTCTATATTCACGGGTTTGAACCCTTCTAGGAATTCATGATCCATGACCTCATCAGTGAAGCAATGAGGGTGTGCGGCGCCTCTATATCGAGTCGTATCGCGACGTAGCTTTGATGGAGTCCGTCTGCGGTTTTCAGCCTGCGCGTGACTAAGTTTGTCATGTCCGAATAGGTGGCCGTCGTCGCGTGTCAAGGCACATCCTCGCGATCCGTAGATTGATCTGGTATGTCCAACTTTATTGTTCAGGTTCTGCCGGAGGTCATATGTATGGCCGTGGGCTAATTTACCTCTACCTGTGCGATGAGGCAGGGCGGGCTGGTGTTCGGCGTGAGTTGCCGTTTTGTCCCGACTACGTGGTGGTTGGTCAGTCGCATTGTACAATGGTGGTATGTATTCCGCTGCCTCCTCGTCAAACTGAGGTAGCAATTTGTGCTCTGGGTAGCTTTTGGTTGGGTGCTTGAGGCCGTATTCTTCGGCTGCTAGGACATCAGTCCATTTATCATTGAGCAGATCTTGGTCAGCTTGAAGCTGCTGCTGCTTATTTTTTAGGCTCCTTGCAGTGGCTATTAGCTGGCGTTTGAAGCGCTCCTGCTCAAGAGGTTCCTCAAGCATGATGAAATCGTCGGTGCCGAGGCTCACCTCATCCTCGGAGAGCGGAAGATAACTTCCGTCCTCTGAGTCTTCATGTGTGGCCTGTTTACCAGGGCTAACCTACCCATCTTCCCGTTCATCTTGTTCATTAGTTGTTTCAACGGGGTCTTCGTTGTCTTCGATACCTTCTGGAGTGTTATATTCTCCTGTGCGGGTGTTGCTGTCTTTACTGCGGCGTGACTTAGAGCGGCGCCGCTGACGCTGGCGCTTGGATTGTATTTCAGAAGGTTTAACCTCAGCTGGATCTTCCTTGTCATCGCCGCTGTTCTCCTTTGGTGCATCGACCATGTATACATCATACGACGAAGTGGCCGTCCAGCGTCCGGTGAACGGCGGGTTTTGGGCCTCTTCTTCTCCAGCATCGTCATCCATACCGTCGATGTCCTTGGAGTCATAATCAAGTGTGTCGGTCAAATCCTCAACTGTGGCTATGAAGTGTGTGGCGGGTGGGAAGAAAAATTCTCCACCGTCAGCCCCTAGTTCAGACCGGATAGAGTTCGGCTGTGAGTCCTCCGTCAAGGACCGGTTTTTAATGAGTTTAGCATGTCACCCAAAGGCGTATGCTGGAAGATGTCTGCGGTGCTGAATTCGAAGATTGATAAACGATCAAGTTCGGCATCCGCGGGCTCACATGGTTCGGAACTTACGGTCAGAGACGAGTCCGAAGTTCCGGTGGCACAGGTATCGTGTGAGATCAAGTCTATGTGCGGCTCCAACATCGGGGAATCTGTGGCCTCCATGGTGGGGTTCAGCTTCCCGTCCTTGGATGGCGCAGTCTGCTCCGGATCTAAGGCCAGAGCGGTTACAGGAGCTGTCTCCTAGATGCTGTCCAATGAAATATTTAGGCCATGTCTCTCGGGGTGACTAGGAGTGGTAGCCGCCGTCTCGAATCCGGCGAAGATCAAGTCTCCACGGATGTCCGCAGCGTAGTTCAAGCTCCCAAATCTGACCTGGTGGCCAGGGACGTAGCTTTCGATCTGCTCTAGATGGCCAAACCAATTGGCCCGCGGTGCGAAGCCGCCGAACACAAATATTTGTCCGGGGAGGAAAGTTTCTCCTTGGACAGCGTCATTATTGACGATTGAAGGGTCCATCAAACCTTTTGGCGACAGCACAGTGGAACTCTCAATGAAAGCACCAATGTCGGTGTCAAAACTGGCGGATCTCGGGTAGGGGCCCCCAACTGTGCGTCTAAGGTCGACGGTAACAGGAGACAGGGGACAAAATGTTTTACCCAGGTTCGTGCCCTCTCTATGGAGGTAATACCCTACGTCCTGCTTGATTGATCTTGATGAATATGAGTATTAAAAGAGTTGATATACCATGGGATCGTAATAGCTAAACCCTAGAGGTCTAGCTTGTATGGCTATGGTAATGTATCTATCCTCCGGACTAAGTCCTCCGATTTATATAGACGCCGGGAGAATCTAGGGTTACACAAGGTCGGTTACAAAGAAAGGAATCTACATATTTGGTCGCCAAGCTTGCCTTCCACGCCATGGAGAGTCCCATACGGACACGGGTGCAGTCTTCGGTCTTCGTATCTTCACAACTCATCAGTCCGGCCCATGGCTAACAGGTCGGACGCCCGAGGACCCCTTTGTCCAGGACTCCCTCACACTCCTTGAACTCAACCTGAAGCTCCACTCGGATGAGGCCTGCCTGGAGTTCCATGATTCAATTCATGTGCCTTTTTCTGCAGTTCACTTGAAATGAAGCAAATACTGCATCATTCGAAGTACTTCCTCTCGTGAGCTGGCAGGTTCTTCTTTAGTAGTTGCACTAAAATTGAGGAACATTAAGGTTGGCTGTCTGGCTCGTGTAAGGTGCAACTATAATTTGCTTATCCTTTTGTGCAATTCCACTAGAATAAAGTGACATTGTGGGGACAGTGACGGCTCATCTTGCAAAGGCTAATAAAATGTTGCACGAGATTACCAACAGAATTTAACAGAGATTTTGGAAACTCCAATCACCATTTTGTGCAGTTCCACCAAAATTGAAGATGTTGCCCACGTGACATTTTAGTTGAACTGCACAAGACACTCATTCCAAAAAAAGTGTTTTGTGCAGTTCACCAAAAGGTCGCAATAGCAACAAGGTGAAATGGATATCCCTATCTGCACAAAAAGATATAAAGTAAATAGTTGCTGGTCAATAAGAATATACGAAACATACATGAAATGAAAAGAAGCATCTTAATTATGTTCATGGCAATCACGCAAGGACAGTAGTAATTTTAAAACTTTAGCAATGCTTCGTGTTGCCGGAAGCATTACAATCAACAATGACATTGGGATTACTTTAATGGTGCCCTTGCTTGTTTACCAGATACAGTAAATCAACAGCAGCTAAAGAGTTAGTTTAAGGGCATGGGACCGTGGGGACACCAGGACACTCAGCAACGTAAAGGAGTAACTTACTAATCATACTGGGGAAAACAGCAGGAGTACCATTTCTAACACAGTTTAATTTCATCATATCACTGGAGGCATTAGATTAACAATAACACCGGTTAGACATGTCCTTAAGTTAACACTGTGATCGCTTCATTTTACATGCGCCCTTACATTAACAACGGCAAAAGTTTGGTATAAGGACATGCGACAGTGGACGCATCAGCACAATGTACCTACAAGGAGGCATAAAGTGGTGATGCCGAGTTTGTTCATGCTCTCTGAGGGCAACAAATCTAGTCCTGGAGACCTTTTACTATGTGAGGGCAGGAAATCTAATCCTAGAGACCTTTTACTATGTGAGGGCAGCAAATCTAATCCTGGAGACCTTTTACTATGTGAGGGCAGCAAATCTAATCCTGGAGACCTTTTACTATGTGAGGGCAGCAAATCTAATCCTGGAGACCTTTTACTATGTGAGGGCAACAATTCTAATCCTGGAGACCTTTTACTATGCGAGGGCAACAATTCTAATCCTGGAGACCTTTTACTATGCGAGGGCAGCAATTCTAATCCTGGAGACCTTTTACTATGTGAGAGCAACAAATCTAATCCTAGACATACTCTGTTGACTTGTCCACCACCCGCCACTTTCTTTCCTTTTTTCAACCAATAATGGATCTATTCCTTATCCAGTTTGTACTGTGTTTTCCAATTATTTCCCTTTTCAACCAAGAGACCGATTGGGTATCCAGTCTCTACTACTTTCACCATATTGTTTCCTCTTTGAATCAAGTCCTAGATTCATGCTACAACTTTCACCCCTTTCTTCGTTGTTTGAACCAAGTCCTAGATTCGAATGCATGAAGTAGCTTTACCTCTAATAATACAAAAAAATTAGGTGGCTTTGGAAGAGCTATTGGGAGTAGAAAAAGATGCACATGTAGACACATGCAGAGCTGGGGTAGTAGAGCAAGGCCACTTTTGAAGAACTTATACCTGAGGGTCATCAGGATGTCGGCGGCGGCAGGTCGGATCTGTGCACAATACGACAGGGAGGAAGAAGGGTCGGAGGACCTCCTGAGCCGGCGTTGTGTCAGAGAGAACGACACAAGCATAGGATCAGGCCCCTTCGGCAGCTGTGGATTTCCTCCCTCGCCGGTGATGACCGCGTGAATGATGCACATAGTCCTCTACACACACCATCCGAAGGGATCCGGCTGGATCTGAGACCAGCGGTGGGCAGAGAGAAAATGTCGCTACCGCTATCTTGTTTAGATCTGGAGAGGATGAGGGAATGAAGAGAGCAATCCTAGTAAAGAAAGCACTCAGGCCCCCGCCTACATATATAGTGGAGTGATTATCTTTTTCTCTCCACAACAAGCGTTTCAATTTGTGTACGTGGCAATCCATGGATACAGAATTAGTATATTGTACTATTTAAAAGTCGAGGGCGGGGCTTTTCCTACGCGGTAGGTGAGGGAGTCCTGGACTCGGGGGTCCTCGGGTGTCCAATCTATTGGATATGGGCCGGACTTATGGGCTGTAAGGATACAAAGACCGAAGACTCCACTCGTGTCCGGATAGGACTCTCCTTGGCGTGGAAGGCAAGCTTGGCGACAAACTATGAAGATTCCTTTCTCTGTAACCAACCTTGTGTAACTCTAGATCCCTCCCGTGTCTATATACACCGGAGGGCTAGGTCCGTAGAGAGGGCGAATCCTCATAATCATAGCCAGACTAAACTTTTAGGGTTTAGTCATTACGATCTCGTGGTAGATCAACTCTTGTAATACTCATATTCATCAAAATCAATCAAGCATGACGTAGGGGATTACCTCCATAGAGAGGGCCCGAACCTGGGTAAACATCGTGTCCCCTATCTCCTATTACCATCGACCTTAGACGCACAATTCGGGACCCCCTACCCGAGATCCGCCGGTTTTGACACCGATATTGGTGCTTTCATTGAGAGTTCCACTGTGCCGTCCTCAAAAGGTTTGATGGCCCCTTCAATCATCAACAATGATACTCTCCAAGGTGAGACCTTCCTCCCTGGACAGATCTTCGTGTTTGGCGGCTTCGCACTACGGGCCAACTCGCTTGGCCATCTGGAGCAGATCGATATCTACGCCCCTGGCCACCATGTCAGATTTGGGAGCTTGAACTACGTTGCGGACATCCGCGGAGGCTTGATCTTCGCAGGGTCTGAGACTGCAGCAACCACTCCTGGTCACCCCGATGGACATGACCTAAATCTGTCATCGGACCGCATCCAGGAGATAGCTCTTGTAACCACTCTGGCCTTAGATCCGGAGCATACTGCGCCATCCAAGGACCGGAGGCTCAACCCCACCACAGAGGCCACAGATTCCCCTGGTGTTGGAGCCGCACATGGACTTAACCTCACACGATATCTATGTCACCGGAACTCCAGACTCGTCTCCAGCAATAAGTTCCGAACCGTGTGAGTTCGCGGACGCCGAACTGGATCGTTTATCGATCTTCGAATTCAGCACCACAGACATCTTCCAGCACTCACCTTTGGGCGACGTGCTAAACTCATTAAAGAACCTATCCTTGGCGGGGGACTCACAACCAAACTATGTCCGGTTCGAACTAGACGCTGATGACAGGGAATTCCGCTCCCCACCCGCCACCCACTTTATAGCCACTGTCGAAGACTTAACTGACATGCTCGATTACGGCTCCGATGACATCGACGGTATGGACGACGATGCCGGAGAAGAAGAGGCCCAGGACCCGCCGTTCACCGGACGTTGGACGGCCACTTCCTCGTACAATGTGTACATGGTGGATGCACCAAAGGAGAACAGTGGCGATGACAAAGAAGATCCAGTTGAGGATAAACATCCCGAGATACAATCGAAATGCCAGCGTCAGCGGGGCCGCTCTAAGTCACGCTGCAGTAAAGATAGCAACACCGACACAGGAGAAGATAACACTCCGGAAGGTGCCGAAGACAACGAAGACCCCGTTGACGCAACTACCGAACAGGATGACCGGGAAGATGGGCAGGTTAGCCCTGGTAAACAGGCCACACACGAGGATTTGGAGGATAGAATTATCTTCCGCTCTCCGAGGATGAGGCGAGCCTCGGCACTGAGGATTTCATCGTGCCTCAGGAACCTCTTGAGCATGAGGGCTTCAAGCGCCAGCTAATAGCAACTGCAAGGAACCTAAAAAATAAGCAGCAGCAGCAGCAGCATCAAGCTGACCAAGATCTGCGCAACGATGAATGGACCGACGTCCTAGCAGCCGAAGAATACAGCCTCAAGCACCCGGCCAAAAGCTACCAGAAGCGAAAATTACTACCTCAGTTAGATGACGAGGTGCCGGAACACATACCACCATCGCGCAATGCGGCTGACCGACCATCACGTGGCCGGGACAAAGCGGCAACTCAAGCCAAACACCAGCCCGCCCCGCCTCATCACAAAGGCAGACGTAATTTAGCTCACGGTCATACATATATGACCTTCGACATGACCTAAAAAATAAACCAGGACATACCAAATCAACCTACGCATCGCGAGTGAGGGAGTCCTGGATTAGGGGGTATCCGGACGGCCGGACTATATCCTTTGGCCGGACTATTGGACTATGAAGATACAAGATTGATGACTTCGTCCCGTGTCCGGATGGGACTCTCCTTGGCGTGGAAGGCAA
Organism: Triticum dicoccoides; assembly: GCF_002162155.2. NCBI lineage: Eukaryota > Viridiplantae > Streptophyta > Magnoliopsida > Poales > Poaceae > Triticum > Triticum dicoccoides. Next base: position 130,060,475 of record NC_041382.1, on the reverse strand, counting down.
GCTTGGCAATATGGATATGTAGATCTCCTTCCTTGTAACTGACTCTATGTAACCCTAGCCCCCTACGCTGTCTATATAAGCCAGAGGGTTTAGTCCGTAGAACGACAACAATCATACCATAGGCTAGCTTCTAGGGTTTAGCCTCTCTGATCTCGTGGTAGATCAACTCTTGTAATACTCATATCATCAAGAACAATCAAGCAGGACGTAGGGTTTTACCTCCATCAAGAGGGCCCGAACCTAGGTAAACATCGTGTCCCCTGCCTCCTGTTACCATCCGCCTTAGACGCACAGTTCGGTACCCCCTACCCGAGATCCGCCAGTTTTGACACCGACATTGGTGCTTTCATTGAGAGTTCCACTGTGCCGGCACCGTAAGGAAGGATGCCTCATCTCATTGTTAAAAACAACATTACCGCCGGAGGAGCCCTGGCTGTCGGCCAAACTCTCCGGCTAGGCAGTTTCATCATGACCGCCCGTTCGGCTGCTGCACTGACGATGACTTCTTGGGTCATCGAAAACAGCCTCCACGTCGGCTCGGAATTTGCCGAGCAGATGGATCCAATGGAGCTCTCATCCCTAAACGAGCTCTTGGATTGCATCGCCGCCTCGGGAGTCGCTACAGACTATGATCGGACTGGGCTTAAACCCGATCAAAGGGAGATTAACTCTCCACCGGTCACCCATCATATTGCGGTGGTGGAGGAACAATGCGGCGATTCTTCCTCTATCTTGAGGACTAACTATGTCCGGATTCCTGAGCTCTCCGAGCCGGATACCCGTTTACAGGAGGACATCACCCAAGCCCTGAACCTAGAGTCATGCGGCGGGCCAGACTTATTGGGCAACATCCCGGAACCCGAACTTCCAAGATTGGAAACTCCTCGGCCCCTGGGTCTCAGATCAGGTAAGGGCTCGGACTCAAATCCACCCACCCACCCAAACATAAACGATCTTCCCCACATCAGGCAAGCGCCCCAGGAAATAGTACATCATTATTGGGCCACATTCCTCCTTGTGATGAACAAGGTTAAGGACTATCGCGAGGAAGACACAGTCTCATTTTTCCGCAATAATTTCACGGACAAGGGAATCCTTAACGCCATAAGTCGCCATGACATATCACGCTTCGCTGACTTGGCATCCATAGTACGAAAGTACTTTGCAATGGAAAGCGCCTGGAAAACTGAAACGAAATTTTGGGATAATCCGGCTCCAAATATACACCCAGTCCAAAGTAAAAGGGTGCACTATCATAAGACACCCGAGTTAATTACAAAGAAGCAAAAACCCTCTACAGGGCGTGGAACCGTATCAGAGGGATGGCTCAACGGACCCTGCAAAATTCATGGTACAGCGGATACCATACCAACACACAGCCTTAGAGCATGTTGGGTACTCCGGCAGGTGGCCAAAAGTGGTGAGGATCTTCTCATCCCAGATGCCACAGAGCACCATCCCGTGGATAACAATACGGTATTAACAGTCTTTGAGACCTTCGCATCAAATAATAGGTGCAAGTGAACACTCCACAGCCTTGCCGAAATCTGCCACATGGCAGCAATAAACCCATGGAGTGACACGGCTATTACCTTCAATGCCAGTGACGAACCTAAATTCCGAACAGCCCGAGCACCAGCTGCACTGGTCCTCAGTCCAATTGTGGACGGCTTTCGACTCACCAAAGTACTCATGGACGGCGGCAGTGGATTAAACCTCATCTATGAGGAAACTCTTCAAAAAAAATGGAAATAGACTGGAACCGCATTGAGCAAAGCAGCACAACCTTCAAAGGAATCATCCCCAGTCGGGAAGCACGCTGTGCTGGGAAAATCACACTAGATGTGGTATTCGGCACGCCGGAGAACTATAGGTCCGAAGAAATTACATTCCAAGTGGCCCCGTTCAGTAGCGGATACCACACCCTTTTAGGGTGGGAGGCGTTCACGATCTTCCAAGCCATACCCCATTAAGGGTACATGAAGCTCAAAATGCCTGGGCCCAACGGAATCATCACTCTTGCTAGTGATCCAGACACAGCACTCCGCGCCAAAAACAAAACAACCGCATTGGCCCTCGAGGGATTATCCGAAGCCCTCTCGGCCGAGGAATTAACTGTGCTACGCTCCGCAGTGGACAGGGACGATGTGATACTTGACAAGAGATCCAAGTCCACCTCTTTCAAACCAGCAGACGAAATAGTCAAATTCCAAGTCCACCCAACGGACCCTACAAAAACAGCCTCCATCGGGGCACAGTTAAACCCCACCATGGACGCCTCACTACGAGAGTTCCTGTGTGAAAACTGGGACATATTCGCCTGGCACCCCTCAGACATGCCAGGAATCCCACGCAGGCTGGCCGAGCACAGCCTCAATATTCTAAAGGGATTCAAGCCGGTCAAGCAGACTCTTCGGCGTTTCTCCGAACTAAGAGACAAGCTATGGGAGAGGAACTAGCCAAGTTATTGGAGGCCGGATTCATTAGAGAAATAAAACACCCGGACTGGCTAGCAAACCTGGTGATGGTACCAAAGAAGGACAAATCCTGGTGCCTATGTGTCGATTTCAAGGACCTCAACAAGGCCTGGCCAAAGGATCCCTTCCCCCTCACCCGCATCGATCAAATTATCGATGCTACCGCTGAACACGATTCATTGTGTTTCCTCGACGCATACTCCGGCTACCACCAAATCAAGATGGCGGAGTCCTATCAAGCCGCAACGGCATTTATCACACCATACGGCACCTTCTGTTTCAACACAATGCCTTTTGGGCTCAAAAACGCCGGCGCAACATATGAGCGCATGATTCAGACATGTCTGGAGAAACAGATCGGCAAAACAGTAGAGGCATACGTAGATGATGTGGTCGTCAAAACCAAACACGTCGACTCTATAATAGACGACTTGAGGCTCACATTCGACAACCTCCGAACATACGACATCAAACTCAATCCGAAAAAGTGCGTTTTCGGTGTACCAGCCGGAAAGCTCCTGGGTTTCATTGTCTCCAGTAGAGGAATTGAAGCAAATCCGGCCAAAATCCGAGCTCTATCACAGTTGGCTATCCCAATGGACCTCAAACAAATCCAGAAATTAACCGGATGTGTGGCGGCTCTAAGCCGCTTTATCTCCCGCTTGGGAGAAAAGGCATTACCCCTTTATCGCCTCCTTCGGTGCACCGAGCACTTCGAGTGGACGGACGCTGCCACAGCTGGATTGGAAGAAATAAAAGCTATACTGGCAACCAACCCAATCATGGCCGCACCAAACATCGGCGAACCAATGCTGTTGTACACTGCGGCAACTCATCAGGTCGTAAGCGCAGTGCTCGTCGTCGAACGAGAAACGGACGGACATAAATTCCCCCTTCAAAAGCTGGTATATTATGTATCCACTATCCTCACTCCATGCAAATCACGGTACCCACATTATCAAAAGATAGCCTATGCGGTATTCATGGCATCCCGGAAGCTGCGACACTACTTTCAAGAGTGTTCGATTACAGTAGCCTCGGAAGTGCCACTTAATGATATTATAAACAATCGCGACGCCATGGGCCGGATTGCCAAATGGGCCATTGAGCTCCTCCCGTTCGACATAACATACAAACCCCGGCGAACCATTAAATCGCAAGTATTGGCCGACTTTGTCACCGAATGGACGGAAGCCAAACTCCCTAAAGAGTACGACACATACTCCAATTGGATCATGCACTTCAACGGCTCCAAAATGCTGGCTGGTCTGGGGGCTGGCATCATCCTGACGTCCCCAACCGGATATACAGTTCAATATGTACTACAGATACTGTATACAGACTCCAACAACGCAGCCGAATACGAAGCCCTGTTACATGGTCTTCGGATGGCAGTCTCCATGGGCATTCAACGCCTAGAGGTGCATGGGGATTCGAACCTCGCAATATCCCAAATAAATGGAGACTTTGATGCCAAGGATCCGAAGATGGCGGCCTATCGCAACGCCATCCTAAAGATGTCAGCTCGGTTCGAGGTGCTCGAATTTCACCGTGTGGCTCGGGAAAACAATCAGGCGGCGGATATCCTCGCCCGGATCGGTGCAAAACGCGATGCGGTCCCCCCCAACATCTTTTTGGAGAGGTTGTTTAAGCCATCCGTGGTATGGGAAGGGGACACCGGTAACAATAGTCCGGACCCAGCCAAAATGCCCGATACCGAGCACTCTGACATAATCGGAGGCTCTGCCACCGAAATAACACCTTCAGCCCACGTAATAATGGCCATCATCGCCCCGTGTACAGAACCATTCCTGGCCTACCTAACTAGGCAGGAACTTCCCGAGGACCAAAATGAGGCACGCTGCATAGTGCGACGATCTAAAGCCTACATGGTCCACGAGGGAGAGCTATATAAAAAAAGTACTACCGGAGTCCTTCAAAGGTGCATCTCCGAAGAGGAAGGACGGAAGCTTTTGGCAAAAATTCACGCTAGACTCGGCGGCCACCACGCCGCAGTCCAGGCCCTTGGAAGCAAGGCCTTTCGTACAGGTTTTTATTGGTCGACGGCCCGGGTAGATGCACAGGACTTGGTCCAACACTGCGTCGGCTGCCAGCTTTTCGCAAACCAAAGCCACATGCCACCCACCGCCCTCCAAACAATCCCCATTACCTGGCCCTTCGCGGTCTGGGGGCTTGACATGGTTGGACCCCGTAAAGGGGGAACCCATAAGAAAAAATAGTTACTGGTCATGGTGGATAAATTCACCAAATGGATAGAAGCCAAACCTGTTAAAACGGCCGAATCCAGACCGGTGATAGACTCCATATCCGGGGTTGTATACCGTTATGGCGTCCCCCACAACATCATCACTGAAAACGGCATGAACTTCACGGTCGACGAGGTAAAACTCTGGTGCAGCAACATGGGCATTAAGCTCGATTATGCCTCTGTCTATCACCCACAAACTAATGGCCAAGTTGAGCGAGCAAATGGTCTTATCATGAGCGGCATCAAACCCAGATTAGTGCGGTCCTTAAAGGAGTCTAACACACACTGGGTAGAGGAGCTCGACTCCGTACTCTAGGGGCTGCGGACCACGCCGAATTGTACTACCGGATACACACCCTTCTTTATGGTGTACGGCGCAGAGGCGGTTCTGCCCTGTGACATAATTCATGACTCACCTTGAGTGCGCATGTACGAAGAAAGAGAAGCCGAGCTCGATCGACAGGACAGTCTGGACACCCTGGAGGAGGAGCGCGATGTGGCAAAAGCCCGTTCCGCATTCTATCAGCAACAGGCTCGCAGATACCAAAGCAGAGAAGTACGGGCCAAAACTTATAACGTTAGCAAGCTAGTTCTACGCCTGCCGGAGAAGAAAAAGACCAAGCTCGAGCCCAAATGGGAAGGTCCCTTCATTATTGATCAAGTTCTGACCGGTTGAGCGTACCGTCTGCGGGATGCATCGAATAATCGACTTGAGCCAAATCCATGGAACACAGCCAGGCTCCGAAGATTCTACGCCTAGTGCCAGACTCTATGTTCGTCTCCTTCCTCTGTCCATTTTTTGCATATACATTATCTGTCTTTTTTCTCTCTTTCTTTCTTTTATTCTTTCTCAAGGCCTTCAAGGGCCAACTTGTGCCTTGCTTGCACACTATTGACGTGCTAACCGTGCTCATTATACCTGGGGGCTTCTTATACAGAAGCCTAATTATTTATCTGGGCTTCATGCCCCGCACATGTGTTATTCTTCCGCATGTACCTTTTCTTCACCACTATATGCATCGATATGACTTAAGTTTTGGCCAAGCTGGGTTGCCTGGCTCTTGTATTTATCCCCTACGTTCCCGTTAATTTGGCTAGGGCATAAGGGGAGCACGTCTGCGATTGTTACTGCTGGGTCAGCCGGATGTGTACCTCAGACTGGGTGAAGCCGAAAGCTAGCGTTCTTAAGGGAATATTCGGTCGGTGAACAAAAGATGATTTTTTATTTTATTTTCCATATGTGCCCACGGATGTTTTTGCCGGCATCTCCTCTCGCAGTCCGGACATGCAATTTAGGGCATGCGTACCCAGGGAAAGGAACCCTTAACGGAACTATTCTCCCTGGAAGATGTTTCTTACTACCCATGTAATATAACATAACTAGTTGGGTACTTGTCTGTTCAAGCACTAATGACCCCTACGCCTGGTTTCCACGCATACCCCGGTTCTTATATAACCGAGCAGGTATTCGGATACACTCCGGACTATCGGGTCCCGAGGTTGAAGCGAAAAGGTTCGCCATGACAAATGATTTACAATCCGGCTAGAAGGCATTATACATGTCACTTTAATTACATACTCATGTAGACTGACTAAATTCCTCTTCTATACCATCCAACAGGCTGTCTAGCCTACAATCCTGTTGGGAATACTTTGCGGCTAATTCTACTTGCCCATACACTAAGCTAACGGGGATTTCTTTCCCATTGGGCCCCACGGGTCCGACCTCGGCCATGTGGTTTGGGTCAGCCTTGGTATATCGCGTCTTCACCATGGCCCAGGCTTCCCTGGCACCTTGACGGCATGCCGATATCTTCCATAATCAGAAGCGTCGCCGTGCTCCCTTGAGCTTCTCCGCAAGCTCTCCAATGCCTGCTGGCAGGGAGACGGATGGCCACAAGGACTGGGCAATACCCTAGATCACCTGCCAAACTTGTTCGTGCAGTTGTGAGAGCTTGGGTAGAAGATCACCCACAGACTCGGGCATCTCCTCCGCGGAACGACCCGTCAGCATACCTGCAGATATAACTCTGTTAGCCGGCTTCTCCGCCGCACCCTTTTAAGGGTTCGTTCAAGCAAATACTGAAAATGCCGCGTCGAAGCCGCTTATTCTCCTTTTTGGAGTCCGCAAGCTGGGCTCGAACATCTTTCAGTTCCACACTCAGCTTGGTATTGGCGTCTTGGATATTGTTTTTCTCCTGCCTGACCTTAGTCAGCACGCGTTCGCCAGCCTTTAGCTGTCTTACGACATGTTGGTCCTCCGGATTCTCTCCGGAGCCATCTGCAATATCTATTGTTAGATCTGCAGCCATGCCGCACACTATATGGTACCTATCATTCTTTGAAACAAATGTTACCAGCTGGGGACTTTTCAGGTTCCTTCAATGCGGCAACGGCGGCCCGAAGTTGGGTCTTGCATTCCTCCAGCTCCTGTGACAGTCGAGTATTCTTCTCTGTAAGAACCTGCACAATAAATGATCCTTAAATCAGTTGTGCCAACTGTTTCAAGTCTCAGGGGCTACTGATGTATATACTCATCAAATTTTCTTACCCATACATCCTTTACATACTGGTCTGTAGCTCTGGCTAAACCATTTTGAGCAGCACGAATGTACGCATCTCCTGAGTTGAACGCATCAAACGCCTCTCGGGAGAAACAAGTGTCACAGAGTACGGCTCGGCGACGCCTGTGATTCATGGCGCTCTCCACTTCGGAATTCGTAGCGGATATCTTATCCGCATCCTCTATAGAAGGAGCATCCGGCGTGTACCTCGTGTTAGCTTCCGCTTCTGTGTCCGGCCCTGGAGCCCGACTGGTAGAGGCGTGATCCGCGACCTCTCCAGATGTTGTCCGGCGAGCGTTCTTCCTTATAGGAAACACGGGTGTTATTATGTTTTTAAAGACGACAACCAAGGAGTGAGATGTTGCATCATACCTCTGCGCCGACGTCTCCATCCGGACCGCCTTCCTTTTTAGCCTGTCCGGCTTTGAAACCCCTTGTTGGCGAGTCGCCGCGGGCTCGGCATGGCGTCTAAGGGCCTTCCCTATAAAACACCGTTTGTATACGGTAGGTGAAGTGCATAAAAGGAAATCATTTTCAAAGGTTGGGACTCCGGTCTCATTTACCTGCGAGGCTGGGAGTAGCCCAGGGTAGTCGGCTATAATGGCCACCATGGCGTCATCACAGCTTAGTTGATAGAAAATCCTATCAATCAGCTCCACGAATATGTCTGAATCCTCTTTCAGGCCAGGGTCGAGGACCCGCTCAGGATCCTCCAGTTGTGGAGGTGGGCTATTGATCTCCCCTACCGCCTTACGCGGTTCCTGCGATGAAACGGCAAGGTAAATATTTATCACAAAAACAAGGGTAGGATGGAAGTAAAAAGAGCGGAAGCTCACCCAGCTTCGAGTGTTGCTCGTGGAGAATCCATCCCGTGGCTTGATGCGGAGGAACTCCTCTTCTTCCCCCTTATACAGATCGGATAGAATTTTTGCTAGAGCAGCAACTGAGTCCGGTCCCTTGCGCCCGCAGCGAGTGGCATCATCTTCCCTGTTGAAGTGCCACATGGGGTGGCCTCGATATTGAAGTGGCTGCAGCCCCGCATAATGCATATTGCCATAACCTCGGTTATGGTCAGTCCTGATTTGGCCAGCAACTTTATCCGGCCCATCAGATAAATTACATCTCTATCATCTTCCTCCTGTGGGCTCCGTGGGTGCCAGCTTAGGCATTTCTTCAAAGGGGCATTCTCGAACTCAGGAAGACCAATCCGTATAGGATCCGGTAGAGGTACATCCTCCATATAAAACCACTCCGAAGGCCAGTCCTCGGACGTCTTCTTCGGGGTACCGGATAGGTATCCGTTCCCGGCGATGCGCCATACTTTGGCTCCGCCCACTTGATATATTGACCCCCTCTGTGTACGGGGCACAAGGCAGAACAACTTCTTCCAGAGCGCGAAATGAGCTTCGCAACCTAGGAACAGCTCGCAAAGGGCTACGTAACCAGTGATGTGCAGTATGGAGGCAGGGGTGAGGTCGTGCAACTGGAGGCCGTAGAACTCCAGGAGCCCTCGGAGAAATGGATGGATTGGAAATCCGAGTCCCCTTAACAAATAAGGGACAAGGCATGCCCGCTCTCCCTTAGAGGGGTTGGGAAAGCTTTCCGCTTGCTCCCCGCCATTATAGGTGGCGAGCCCGGCTCGAACCGGGACCATATACGCTGGAGGGAGGAATCCTTGGGTCTATAGCTTCACTAATTGGTTGTGCGGGACGAAACACTTCTCCCAGTCTCCGGGCTTGGGGCTGCGGGAGCGAGTGGAGGAGCTACGCTGGCCGGCCATGTTGGGATGGATTTTTTGGGCGCGCTCCGATGAATGCTCGCTGAGGGAGGATGGTGTGGTTTAGATCTGAGGATCCTCGTCTCTTTAATAGACAGTTCATTCATATAGATGGGGTGGTAAATGTAAAAACTCCCTGGCTCCTCACATTCGCTTGACACGTGGAAGATGGCCATTATTGGACGCAGAAGCCAAGAAGCGCAACGTTTACGTGAAGCCGGACACTATTTAGCAGGTACTCAGAGTTTGAAGAAGAACCTGCCTTGCAATGCCGAAGACAATCTGTCATTGAAGCCTGGTTCGGGGGCTACTGAGGGAGTCCTGGATTAGGGGGTATCCGGACGGCCGGACTATATCCTTTGGCCGGACTGTCTGACTATGAAGATACAAGATTGACAACTTCGTCCCGTGTCCGGATGGGACTCTCCTTGGCGTGGAAGGCAAGCTTGGCAATACGGATATGTAGATCTCCTTCCTTGTAACCGACTCTATGTAACCCTAGCCCCCTCTGGTGTCTATATAAACCGGAGGGTTTAGTCCGTAGAACGACAACAATCATACCATAGGCTAGCTTCTAGGGTTTAGCCTCTCTGATCTCGTGGTAGATCAATTCTTGTAATACTCATATCATCAAGAACAATCAAGCACGACGTAGGGTTTTACCTCCATCAAGAGGGCCCGAACCTGGGTAAACATCGTGTCCCCTGCCTCCTGTTACCATCCGCCTTAGACGCACAGTTCGGGACCCCCTACCCAAGATCCGCCGGTTTTGACACCAACAGCGAGGACGTGCCCCGACACGCGACGACGGACACCTGTTCGGACATGACAAACCTAGTCATGCGCGGGCGGAAAGCCGCAGACGGACCCCATCAGAGCTACGTCGCGATACAACCTGATATAGAGGCGCCGCACACTCTCATTGCTTCACCGATGAAGTCATGGAACATGAATTCCCAGAAGGGTTCAAATCCGTGAATATAGAATCATATGAAAGCACCACAGACCCCTCGGTATGGATCGAAGACTTCATTCTCCACATTCATATGGCCCGCAGCAATGACCTTCATGCCATTAAGTACCTCCCCCTGAAACTCAAAGGACCAGCACGGCACTGGTTGAACGGCCTGCCTAAAAACTCCATCGGCAGCTGGGAGGACTTGGAAGAAGCCTTCCTGGATAACTTTCAAGGTACATACATTCGACCTCCGGACGCCGATGACTTAAGCCATATAGTTCAACATTGTAACACCCACGATGCGGCTATATCTCCCACATGTCGGAGCACGATTTAGAGGCATAACCGCATGGTAGGCATGTCGCAAGAGGGGTAATCTTTACACATCCCATGTACTGAATAAGAAAGGGATAAAGACTTGGCTTACAATCGCCACTTCACACAAATACAAGTTAAACATACATCATCCAGAATACAATCAAGGTCCGACTACGGAACCAAAATAAAGAAAGACCACCCCAAATGCTAGATCCCCGATCGACCCCAACTGGGCTCCGCTACTGATCAACTGGAAACGAAACAACACAACGAACACGATCTTCATCGAGCTCCCACTTGAGCTTAGTTGCGTTATCTTCACTGGTATCATCGGCACCTGCAACTGTTTGGAAGTATCTGTGAGCCACGAGGACTCAGCAATCTCACACCCGCGAGATCAAGACTATTTAAGCTTATGGGTAGGAAAGGGTAGTGAGGTGGAGCTGCAGCAAGCACTAAGCATATATGGTGGCTAACATACGCAAATAAGAGCGAGAAGAGAAGCAAAGTAATGGTCGTGAACTAGAAGTGATCAAGAAGTGATCCTGAAACTACTTATGTTCAAGCATAACACAAGAACCGTGTCCACTTCCCGGACTCCGCCGAGAAGAGATCATCACGGCTACACACGCGGTTGATTCATTTTAATTAAGTTAAGTGTCAAGTTCTCTACAACCGGACATTAACAAATTCACATCTGCCCATAACCGCGAGCACGGCTTTCGAAAGTTCAAAACCCCACAGGGGTGTCCAAACTTAGCCCATCACAAGCTCTCACGGTCAACGAAGGATATTCCTTCTCCCAGGAAGACCCGATCAGACTCGGAATCCCGATTACAAGACATTTCGACAATTGTAAAACAAGACCGGCAAAGCCGCCCAGATGTGCCGACAAATCCCGATAGGAGCTGGACATATCTCGTTCTCAGGGCACACCGGATGAGCCAGACGTTGGGTTGGCATAGACCCTGGTTGCCCAGGGGGCGCCGGACATCGCTCAGGTTGGACCAACACTTAGGGAAGCACTGGCCCGGGGGTTTAAAATAAAGATGACCCTTGAGTCTGCAAAACCCAAGGGAAAAAGGCTTAGGTGGCAAATGGTAAAACCAAGGTTGGGCCTTGCTGGAGGAGTTTTATTCAAAGCGAACTGTCCAGGGGTTCCCATAACACCCAACCGCGTAAGGAACGCAAAATAAAGGAACATAACACCGGTATGACGGAAACTAGGGCTGCAAGCGTGGAACAAAACACCAGGAATAAGGCTGAGCCTTCCACCCTTTACCAAGTATATAGGCGCATTAATTAAATAAGAGATATTATGATATCCCAACATAATCATGTTCCAACATGGAACAAACTTCATCTTCGCCTGCAACTAACAGCGCTATAAGAGGGGCTGAGCAAAAGCGGTAACATAGCCAAACAACAGTTTGCTAGGAAAGGTGGGTTAGAGGCTTGACATGGCAATATGGGAGGCATGATATAGCAAGTGGTAGGTATCGCGGCATAGCAATAGAACGAGCAACTTGCAAGCAAAGATAGAAATGATTTCGAGGGTATGGTCATCTTGCCTGAGATCCCGCAAGGAAGAAGAACGAGTCCATGAAGAAGACAAACGGACGTAGTCGAACGGATCCTCACAACTCCGGAACAAAACCGAAGCTAACGAGGGAAGCAACCCGGAAAGAAGCAAACAACATAGTAAACAACCATCACATAACATGGCATGATGCGCAAACAATTATGATGCATGTCCGATTTAAAGAGGCATGACATGGCAAAGTGCACAAACAATACTACAAATTAAGTGGAGCTTAATATGCAACAAGTTGCGTATTGACGAAACACCACGTCAGTTATTTAGTTCCTCTCGTTTATGTACCCAACAATGTTAAATGTTATTAAGCATGGCAAGAGGTAAAGCATAAACAAACTAACTATCTAAGCAATTTAAATGGGGCCGAATACAACAACCAACAAATCCAGGAAATCCCCATATGCATTAGCAATTTGGTGCAACAACAATTTTAAAACATTCTTGATGTTGTTATCATGATGCGGATGACATGTTCATGTTTTATGCAATTTTTATGAAAAACATGTTGATAAGAGCATGTTACGAAGCATTCGTCATCGTGGCAAAAATGAAAGAGGTGCCACGATAATGATAACGGAAATGGTGCCACGCCAACATTTCAGTTCCGGTAGCTCAGGGAGATACCGGTGCAAAAGGAAAAGTGACGGGAGCGTGCCATGCAAGGATGGTGGGGTGCTCCCGGATACTAGGTTCCCACATGTCGGTGACAAGGCAAAAGAGGGGCAACGTGCACCGACAATTCGGACTCGAGGCGAACAAGGGTGCATCTCATACAACATGCATTCGTTCGTTCACGGGCGTCGTCTCGGGGTTATACCTTCGAAGCGTGCAAAACGGGATGGTTCGGGTTCGGTGCAAGTAGAGGAAGTAGATGTTCTCAGGGCGTTGTGGGAAGTAGTGGTTCACGCGACGGTAATAGAACTTGGCGCTTGCGTTACACGGGTCTTTGGTGACGGTAGTCGTACATGGTTTGGAGTCGTACTTGCCTCTTCGGACTTGCCGGTGTCGATTCTTGCGACGGTAGCAGTACATGTAGTCATAGTGTTCGGGTCATCGGTAGAGGTACTAGACGCATCATCGGGTGTAGTCGTACACGAGGGTCTTGACGAATCCACGTAGTCGTACACGTTCAAGAAGAAATTTATGCGGCGTCGTGGCACTTGGCGCATCCACAGGGTACTTGACGTCGTGGCACTTGACGATTTCGGAGACATCGAAAGACGAACTTGGCGGTCCTCCTTGACCTGGTACTTGGCGTGCATCAATCTGTTGACCAACGATGTAAATAGGCGACAGAGAAGTCTCTTGCGGTCTTCCGGTCATCGTGAACAGTTGGCTAAGGCAGGGCACATCTACTGCAAGAGGAGCCAGGGTTCCTGCCTGCCATGACGGCTTTGCGAGAGGATGACGAAGCAGCGGCGGTCAACGCCCATGGCGGTTCAGGGCGCGGTGCAGGGCTGCAGGCCGACACTGCTGGCGATCTGGGGACGCTGGGACCCCAAGCAGAGGAGCAGGTGCTGCTCCGGCGACGCATCGGTGCAGGGAATGAAATGAAAAGCACGGGCAGGAGCAAGGCCATGGCAGACGAGGGGCTTGAGCAGCAGCAAGAGGAGAGGCGGATGCGAAGCAGGGAGGCGGAGCTCCTGCAAAACGGCGGCAGCGCGGCTGATTGCTGGTGGTGGAGAGCCCCGGCAACGATGAGCTGCAGGAGGCCGGCCTTGAAGCGCCGTTGCTCGAGGCGAGGAGCAGGGGACGATGCCGACGAAGGGGAGGCCGGAGGTGGCGCTGGCCCGCGGCGGCCGCAAAGCAACGATATTGGCGCGCCGGAGGTGGGGACGGGGCCCTGACGGCGGTGTCCGACCGGGACCGGGCAAGGGCGGCGGAGGCGGCCTGAACTGGAGGTGTAGGTGAGCGAGACAGCGCGGCGGCGGCCTCGCGCAAGGAGGATGACGGCGGATCGAGAGGTCCTCCTGATCGGGACGAGGAGGAGGGGGCACATCGCGAGGAGGACGAGGGGGTCGAGCGAGAGAAGGGTGCTGCGAGGGAGGAAAGATGGGATCGAGGGAGATGGCTTCGGGCGTGGGCGCTCCTTTCGAGTGCGATGCGTGTGAGTGGCGGCGGTGTGGGAGGACGAGAGGGAGAGGATGAGATGGGATCGGGCATCCCCTTGGGCCGGCTAGGTTTAGGCAACGGACGGCTGGGCCTTGGCCTTGGGCCGCACTAGTCGTTGGGAGGCCCGGGTGGGTTGGCTCTCCTCTCTCCATTCTTTTCCTTTTTAAAACAAAACAGAGAGAGAGAGAAGGAAAAGAAAGAGAAGGTAGGGGCGGAATCTAGGCACGAGGACAATTTTCCCGGACTCATAAAAATATGAGGAATTTAAATAAAATGGTGAAAGGAATTTTAGAGAGAATAAAGTTCACACAAAGGAACATGTTTGAATTTAATTCAAACTTGCATGAATTTATAACCTAACCAAACTGAATCCAAATGGGCTTAAATTTTATAGGATGACCCTACATAATAAATATGATTTATGGCAAAAGATGAACATTTATTTGAGCAATTCTATTTGCAACTCAAATAAATAGAGAAAAGGGAAAGAAAGAAGTGGCATAGGGATTTGAAACTTGGGTGAAACCAAGTTGGATGTGAGCATGGGGTTGATGGAAAGATCAAGAGAATAAAAGAAGTTGCAATGCACATGAGCAACTAAATTAAACAAACACAACAATGGTATGGAGAAGATGCATGATGCAATGCACATGATGCAATGATGAATGCAACAGACAAAACAAATCACACGACGAAACTTGGAAAATATGGAACGCGTTTGAAGCTCCGGTCTTGGGGCGTTACAACACTCCACCACTACAAGAGGATCTCGTCCCGAGATCTAGGATGGCACCGGAGGGAAAGCGGAAGAGGAAGAGAAGAGGTAAAACTAAGTTGCTTCTTTGACAAACGAGTGAAACCAAAGAACCTTGAAAGGTTAAACCATTTCGAGAAAAAATAAAACAATGGAGATGAACAAAGTTCAAAACACTCCGTTAGAAAAGAGGAACAATGAAGAACCAATTTGGACAGCACTCCGGTTGAAAAGTGATATGAAACTTGATAAGATGAAAAGAACTTGAAGAGATGACACAACACTTCGGTTAAATGGATAATCATGAAAAGAACATGATCTTTGACAAAACAAGATGATGGGTGAATATAGCAACAATACAATGCCTCCGGAACGAATCTAAGAATGGAATCAAAAGAACAGAGGGGGGAACAACATCTTCTGCCTCAAATGAGCTTGAAAACATCTTTAGGAGAAGGGTCGAACGGAGTTGTTGGAAAACCATCAATGAAAAGATTAAGCTTGCTGTGGGCTTATGGAAAACATCTCGAAATCTATGAGGTGAAATTTTACCACCGAAAAGAATGATTGATAGGAAACAATGAAGAGATGAAAAGAATCCTTGACGAACCACCATGCGGAACCTCCATGAAGAACTTCGGTAATAAAAGAATGATCAAACGAAAGGGAAAGTAGAAAAGGACTCCGGGAGAAGCCTTGCAGTGATTAGAAGAAGCTTCACGATGATATAGTTGAGAGATCTTGGAACTCCGGGGAAGAAAAGATGAAGCATATCGAACCGAGAAATGTGACATGTTGAACCACTCCTGAAAGAAGAAACTAGATCATTTGGGTGAAACAATAATAAGAATTACGTTATGTGTATCCTTTGTTGGGGAACGTAGTAATTTCAAAAAATTTCCTATGCACACGCAAGATCATGGTGATGCATAGCAACGAGGGGGGAGAGTGTGATCTACGTACCCTTGTAGACCGACAGCGGAAGCGTTGTGACAACGCGGTTGATGTAGTCGTACGTCTTCACGATCCGACCGATCCAAGCACCGTTACTCCGGCACCTCCGAGTTCTTGGCACACGTTCAGCTCGATGACGATCCCCGGGCTCCGATCCAGCAAAGCGTCGTGGAGGAGTTCCGTCAGCACGACGGCGTGGTGACGATCTTGATGTTCTATCGTCGCAGGGCTTCACCTAAGCACCGCTACAATATGACCGAGGTGGAATATGGTGGAGGGGGGCACCGCACACGGCTAAGGAACGATCACGAAGATCAACTTGTGTGTCTATGGGGTGCCCCTTGCCTCAGTATATAAAGGATGGAGGATGAGGAGGCCGGCCAAGGCTTGGTGCGGCCAGGATGTGGAGTCCTACTAGGACTCCAAGTCCTAGTAGGAGTCCACCAAGAGGGGAGGAAGGGAGAAGGAAGTGGAGGAGAAGGAAAGGTGGCCGGCCCCCCTTTCCCTAGTCCAATTCGGACCAGAGGGGAGGGGGGGCGCAGCAGCCCCTTGGCCCTTTCTCCTCTTCCCACTAAAGCCCATCAAGGCCCATTGCTTCTCCCGTAACTACCCGGTACTCCGAAAAATACCCGAATCACTCGGAACCTTTCCGATGTCCGAATATAGTCGTCCAATATATCGATCTTTACGTCTCGACCATTTCGAGACTCCTCGTCATGTCCCCGATCTCATCCGGGACTTCGAACTCCTTCGGTACATCAAAACTCATAAACTCATAATATAACTGTCATCGAAACCTTAAGCGTGCGGACCCTACGGGTTCAACAACAATGTAGACATGACCGAGACACGTCTCCGGTCAACAACCAATAGCGGGACCTGGATGCCCATATTGGCTCCTACATATTCTACGAAGATCTTTATCGGTCAGACCGCATAACAACATACGTTGTTCCCTTTGTCATCGGTATGTTACTTGCCCGGGATTTGATCATCGGTATCCAATACCTAGTTCAATCTCGTTACCGGCAAGTCTCTTTACTCGTTCCATAATACATCATCTCGCAACTAACTCATTAGTTGCAATGCTTGCAAGGCTTAAGTGATGTGCATTACCGAGAGGGCCCAGAGATACCTCTCCGACAATTGGAGTGACAAATCCTAATCTCGAAATACGCCAACCCAACATTTACCTTTGGAGACACCTGTAGAGCTCCTTTATAATCACCCAGTTACGTTGTGACGTTTGGTAGCACACAAAGTGTTCCTCCGGCAAACGGGAGTTGCATAATATCATAGTCATAGGAACATGTATAAGTCATGAAGAAAGCAATAGCAACATACTAAACGATCGGGTGCTAAGCTAATGGAATGGGTCATGTCAATCAGATCATTCACTTAATGATGTGATCCCGTTAATCAAATAACAACTCATTGTTCATGGTTAGGAAACATAACCATCTTTGATTAACGAGCTAGTCAAGTAGAGGCATACTAGTGACACTTTGTTTGTCTATGTATTCACACATGTATTATGTTTCCGGTTAATACAATTCTAGCATGAATAATAAACATTTGTCATGATATAAGGAAATAAATAATAACTTTATTATTGCCTCTAGGGCATATTTCCTTCATCCTTCACCAATTAAATTGATGACAAGCAATGGATTGCATACAACTTATTCTCGTAGAAAGGATTAAGAGAGATATAGCGCAAACTTGCGAAGGTCTTCATGGAACCACCGGTAGGACTGAAACAACGAATAAATTAATATCATAAAGAAGGAAGAGAAAATATTGAATGAACCACTGTAAGAATTAAAAAACGATCAAGGAAAAGATATCGAAACACCGGGAAGAATTAGCACATGAACGAAGATGCTTGATTAGAGAATATTTGGATGATGCACCGGTATGATTTGGAGAACGAGAGCTGAAAGCTGGAATGAATAAATCTAAGATGATGGGCTCCGAATGATCAAACTGAAAAGACTCCTGAATTGCTCCGGATAGGTGGAAAGAATTCTCACAATTGGAAATAATTATGAGAGGATGGCACGAAGCTAGAGCCATGAATCTTGAAGAGAATGGAGCAAGATTGAGAGATAAAAATCTCCTTCGGTCTTTAGATCCGAGAATGACGACGAGAAACACCTTCATGAATTGTTGAGATACTCCGGGATGACAAATAGAAAGGTTGAGCCAACAATGAAAAGAATTTGAAAGCGATATTGGAGACGGCAATTGACTAATGACAAAACATTCTTATGTCAAACTTGGAAAAGAATTTGTGAATAGCTCCGGGGGAAAATTAGAAGAGTCAGGTAAGATCCTGGAAAAAGACTTGTGGGTTAGGGCCCACTCAAAAGATACACCGTTGAACGATTTTAAAGATAGATTGCGCCGCTTGAGTTAAATGGCTTGAATGAGACAACATCCTCAAAAGAACTTGAATGAATGCAGAGTGGAAACACGAATCTTGGAGATATCCTCAGCACTCCAGAACAATTGAAAAGCAAGCGGGGAATGATTATGAGGTGCACCGGCATGGGAAAGCATTTGGAACGAGGAAAAGGATATTGTCGGTGTCAAAACCGGCGGATCTCGGGTAGGGGGTCCCGAACTGTGCGTCTAGGCCGGATGGTAACAGGAGGCAAGGGACACGAAGTTTTACCCAGGTTCGGGCCGTCTTGATGGAGGTAAAACCCTACGTCCTGCTTGATTAATATTGATGATATGGGTAGTACAAGAGTAGATCTACCACGAGATCGGAGAGGCTAAACCCTATAAGCTAGCCTAAGATATGATTGTTGTTCTATATGTTATCCTACGGACTAAAACCCTCTGGTTTATATAGACACCAGAGAGGGTTAGGGTTACACAAAGTCGGTTACAATGGTAGGAGATCTATATATCCGTATCGCCAAGCTTTCCTTCCACGCCAAGGAAAGTCCCTTCCGGACACGGGATGAAGTCTTCAATCTTGTATCTTCATAGTCCAGGAGTTCGGCTGAAGGTATAGTCCGGCCATCCGGACACCCCCTAATCCAGGACTCCCTCAGTAGCCCCTGAACCAGGCTTCAATGATGACGAGTCCGGCGCGCAGTTTGTCTTCGGCATTGCAAGGCGGGTTCCTCCTCCAAGTACTTCATAGAAGATTTTGAACACAAAGATAGTGCCCGGCTCTGCAAAATAAGTTTCCACACATTGCCATAGAGAGAATAATATTTACACAAATCTAATTTGCTGACGTATTCCGTAGTGTGACGCACCACGGCCAAGTCTTTATTCGAATCGTTTTATTATCCCACCTCAGCGCGTCATGCGAGGCGGTTTCCTTGGCACGTCTTGTCGAAGCAGAGATCGTGTCCCCTTATTCCGGGATTCTCATCAATACGGGCGTGGGTAACCCAACCGCGCCATTGATTACGACGCTTGGGGATAAGCGAGTTTTACCAGGCTGGTGGGGACACATAGTTGCGTCCACCCATATAAGGGGATAAGGATCCACCTTTTCACCTACGCCTTCTTCCTCCTTTGCCTATCCATTCTTGCGCACTCGAGCTCCAGCGCCCAAGTCCGCACTCCCCACCTCAACCTTCTCCAGCCATGTCTGGAGCGGGAGGCAAGTGGATGGTCTCCTCCGTCACGGAGGGACACATTAAAAGACTAAGGAAGGCCGGATACTTGTCTAACGACATTGCGCACCGGCTTC
This sequence comes from Triticum dicoccoides, assembly GCF_002162155.2. Lineage (NCBI taxonomy): Eukaryota > Viridiplantae > Streptophyta > Magnoliopsida > Poales > Poaceae > Triticum > Triticum dicoccoides. Next base: position 130,040,977 of record NC_041382.1, on the reverse strand, counting down.
CTGAAGAGGGGCAGATCATCCCCACCCGTAGGCCCCATGAGAGGGTGGTGTTCCTCCCTCATTTCCTCCGCGGACTGGGCTTCCCTCTCCACCCATTTGTCCGGGGGCTCATGTTCTACTATGGCCTGGATTTCCACGATCTGGCCCTGAACTTTGTCCTCAACATCTCGGCGTTTATCGTCATGTGCGAGGCTTTCCTCCGCATCCGCCCCCGTTTCGGCCTATGGCTCAAGACTTTCAATGTCAAGCCGAAGGTGGTGCACGGCAACCAGGCGGAGTGCGGAGGCACCATGGTGGGCAACATGCCCAACGTCTTATGGCTCGAGGGCTCCTTTGGGGAGACCCTGAAGGGGTGGCAATCGGGGTGGTTTTACATCACCGAGCCACGCGACCCTGAATGGGTCGCAGCCCCCGAGTTCCAATCCGGACCCCCTACGCGGCTCACCTCCTGGAAGGAGACGGGCCTGTCGTGGGGTAAAAAAGGAGAGCTGACCGGACTCCAAACATGCGTCCAAACCCTGGTGGACAAGAAGCTCAAACTTGCCAATGTAGTCCAGATTATGCTCATCCGCCGGATCCTCCCGTGTCAACAACGGGCTTTCAACCTGTGGGAGTTCGACCCAGCGCGGCACCGAACTCTGAGCAGGCTCTTCGACACGATGTACGAAGATGCCTGGAAGGTGCTTTTCAAGGGTGCCGAGGCCCCCGCATCCGCTACCGAGGATCGCAAATTCAGTACGTAGTGTCACGCTCATGCGGTAAGCTGTTTTTACCTTTTACAGGGTATCAGTTTTTCATAGTTTGACTCCATGCAGGATCTAAGCTCCCTTACCTTTTACAAGATTGGCAGGAGACGTCCGGACAGATCAACTGTCCGGCTCCTTTGCCCGAAGGCCCAGCGGACGCTCGTTTGGCGAAGCTGCTGGTTCCGGCACCCCATGTGGTGCCGGAGAAGAAGGCCAAGACGAAGGCCACGGGGACTTGAAAGAGTGCCCGACGCCTAGAGGTGTCGGATCCCTCATCCGACGACTCCAAGACGCACTCCTCCCATGAAGACGAGGAGGAGGAAGAAGAGACCCCTCCCCCTCCAGCGGGGGAAGGGAAGAAAAGGAAGGCCGCCCCAACTAGGGAGGCCGAAGGGTCCAAGAAGGGGAAACCCCTTCCTCCGGACTACTCCACCGACACCGACGACGGCGGAGAGGAGTGGCCGCTCAGGGCCAAGCCCCTGGCTAAATCGTAAGTATCCGGATACCAGAGTAATTCATAGTATTCCTTTATTGCACAACTTTCCCTTATGTCGAATATGTTTATGCAGCCCACCCGAAGACCGGCTCGACGCGTCGTCGAGCGATTCACTGGGCTTGTCGGATGTGAATTCGCTTCCGACGGCTTCCTCCCCCCGCCCTACGGACGACACCGAAGTGTTGTCCCGACAGGTTCCAAGCCGGGAGGAGGTGGTCCTGGAGGCATCGCAAGGTGACCTCCCGGACTCCAGGAGTAAAGGGGATAAAACCCCCCAGGGCTCCAAGTCCGGCCCAAGGCCGGACACCGCTCCGGAACCTTCAAAGGTTCCAGAGTCTGGCGGGCGACCTCCTTCCAAGAGGAGCAAGCCCACCGTGCCGGTGACCCCCGTCCAACCGGAGGCGCCGGACAATCTGTTGGAGGTGCTCAAAGGCACCTCCATCGGCGAGGAGCACCGCACCATTATGAGTGCGGTAATCCAGAAGGTTTAGTCCACCAAGAGTGGACTGACTGAAGCTTGTACTATCCTTTTAACAGGCTTTGAGGTAAGTAAAGAATGTGTAAATAATATTACCGCATAGACAGTAGCCCCTGATGCTCTGTTTGGCGTTCGGGAAGAAAAGCCGAATAGAGGATCAAAATGAAATTCGCAGGAGTCTAACAAAAAGGAGTCAATATGCGTATGCAGGCTTCTCTGCTGGCGTCCGCCGTACTGACTACGGAAGTGGACACGCTAAAGCAGAACCTCGAGCAGTCCGAGCAAGAGCTCGGGCGTGCCAAGAAGCAGCTCGAGGAGAAGGAAGGTAAGAAATACCTTGTTTTAAATATATATAAAAAAGTGCAATTCCAAAAAATGACAGGATCATCGTGGCTATTGTAGGGGCCATGTCTGAGGTGGCGACCCTTAAGCAAGCGCTGGTCGAGGCCGAGAAGAAGGGCGGCCACAGAGCGCACCGAGCGGGAGAAGTATGAGGCCGAGGTTGGCAAGGTGCGGCAAGAGCTCCAGGCTCTCATGGAAAAACCTGAGAGTTTGGAGCTTGACTCAAAGACGCGAGCGTCCGAGCTCGCGGTGGCTATTGAAAATGCCAAGTCTGCCAAGGCCGAATCCCAGAAGACCCTCCAGGAGTTGGATGAGGTGAAAAAGATAGCGGCGGGTAAGGCATTCTTTATGCAAAGCAAACACATAAACGTAAATTACTTGTTACTTACCCGAATCCGGAGCTCTCCAGGAGCATTCGCAGATCTTCCCCGTAGCGTGTCCGATGCCGCCGCATTCTATTGAGCCGAGGAGGGCAGCTCGATGGAGAAGGTGTTCTGGTCTCGGTATGCTGAGGCCAGACACCCCGTGCCCCTAAGCGACCAGCTGAAGCAACTGGTCAAGCTCCACAAGGCGGCCGAACAGGCCATGAAGGGCCTCATAGTTCGGCTGTGGCATGGAGAGGCTCTGCCTGGGAGCTATTTCGGGCTGGTGCGGCGGCTGGTGGGGGCCTGTCCAAGGCTCGAAGTCATCAAGCGCTCCGTCTGCATTGAAGGTGCCCGTAGGGCCCTTGCCCGTGCTAAGGTGCACTGGGGCAAGCTGGATGCTGAGAAGCTTGTGAAGGACGGGCCACCGCCAGGGAAGGAGCATCGCAAGCCCGAGAATTATTATAAGGATGTTCTGAAGGGTGCCTGCCTTATGGCGGATGAGTGTTCCAGGGATGTAAATTTTGAGTAAAACTCGCTCGTTTTGTCCTGTGCGCTGAAAACTTGTTCATATGCGCTAAGCAATGCTGTTGGAATTTAAAATATTACCTTCTGTGCGGCTGTTTATCAATTCTGAGAGATGGCAAGTCATCGGCTTCTGCCCCCGTGCCGCTAGTGCTGGGGTGTTCGGGGATAAACCTGAGCGCTCCTTTTCCCATGTTTGGGTCCTTCGAGGGAGGCACTCAGCACAACGAACAAGGCAGTCGGACTATAATGCTTGAACACTCTCACTTAGCCATAGAATTCTATAATTTTAAATTTTGGCGAAGCCCCTGGTATTCGGAAGACCGAGTTCGGGGCGCTATCCACGCCTTGGCCGAGCAGAGCCGACTCCTCGCTCTAAGCGGCATAAGTCTTTAAGGACTCGAAGAACCTCTCGAACAGCGACCAGCTCTCGCTTCATCATGACAGTCAGTTTTAGCTTTCTCTACTGAGGTGCTCGACCCAGCTCAACTGGGGCACAATCGCAGTAGTTCTCCTAGTGCTACCTTAGCCGATATAGCGGAACATAAGGCACCAAAACATAGGAGCCGGGCAAACCCAACTATTGACCCAAGACATGATTCGGAGCCGATGCATATAGTGCTATAAGTTCGGGGTGCCGCACTTGTTAAAGTGTTCGGACTTCTCACACCATATTGAGGGGTACTAAAGCCCCTGGCGTATTTTGGCCGTACCAAGGTGTACGGGTGCAACATGTCGTTAAGGAACATATATTTGTAAAAAAAGAGTAATGCAAAAATACACAAAGGCTATGCATTGTTTATTAAAAAGGGCTGCGATCAAAGCAGAACGATACAAATAATGCGATAAGCAAAAGGTTGGACTATTTAACATGTCTGTTCTAGGGGTAGGCTGCGGAATGGTAAGCGAAACAGGTATACTGCTCGTGATAGAGACCACCTGGGAGTTCCGTAATGTGGCATGGCTTGTCTGCTTCCCTGGTTCTTGCATCGTTTGTGCAGCAATTGAACTGCCGAACAGGCCTTCCGAAGAGTGGAGTCCTGAAAGTAAGAGAAAATTAAAAAATCGGCAGCCCCTGGTGCGGTTTAAGCCGTGTTTCGGGCGTGCCGTGATGGTGCCCCTCCCCCTGTACCCCTGGTATTTCTAGAGCGTAGTTATGTACGCGAAGTACTGGTGTCGCATTTTTGCGAGGGCTGGGGTTGGGGCCGCATTGCTACACCTGCTCGGAACGTGCCAGGCGGTCTTGTTGTAGGTTACTCCGGGCGCGCTTGACGGTGTCCGGGCGTTTAATCGCCGGACTGGAGAACTGCCTGGAGAGGCTGCTTTGTACTTCCGTTGCAAGGGCCGCCGTGTGCTCCTCCGTTCGGAGGGAGCGTTCGGTGTTTCCATTGACCGTAATTACTCCTCGAGGGTCTGGCATCTTGAGCTTAAGGTATGCGTAGTGCGGTACCGCATTGAACTTGGCGAGTGCGGTTCATCCGAGCAGTGCGTGATAGCCACTGCGGAATGGGACTTTGTCGAAGATTAACTCCTCGCTTCGGAAATTATCTGGAGATCCGAAGACCACTTCAAGTGTGACTGAGCCTGTACAGTTGGCCTCTACACCTGGTATTACGCCTTTAAAGGTTGTTTTGGTGGGCTTAATCCTTGAGGGATCTATGCCCATTTTCCGCACTGTATCCTGGTAAAGTAGGTTCAAGCTACTGCCGCCGTCCATAAGGACTCTAGTGAGATGAAATCCGTCAATAATTGGGTCTAGAACCAATGCGGCGAATCCGCCATGACGGGTGCTAGTGGTATGGTCCCTTCGATCAAAGGTGATCGGGCAGGAGGACCATGGGTTGAACTTTGGGGCGACTGGCTCTATCACGTATACGTCCCTTAATGCGCGCTTCCGCTCCCTCTTGGGGATGTGGGTTGCGTATATCATGTTCACCATCTGCACTTGTGGGGGAAAACCCTTCTGTCCACTGTTGTTCGGTGGTCGGGGCTCTTCGTCGTCATCGCTATGCAGCCCCTTGTCTGTATTTTCGGCATGTAACTTGCCTGCCTGCTTGAACACCCAACAATCCCTGTTGGTGTGATTGGCCGGCTTTTCAGGGGTGCCATGTATATGGCACAAGCGGTCGAGTATTCGGTCCAAACTGGACGGGCCCCTAGGATTTCTTTTGAATGGTTTTTTCCGCTGACCGGATTTATAGCCTCTGAATCCGGCATTAACTGCTGTATCTCAGCATTGTCGCCGTTAGTGCGGCGCTTCTGCTTGTTGCGACGCGACCTGCCACTACTATCCCTGGTATCCGAATTACCAGGGTTCTTGGTCATATTGTTGCTACGAGCAAGCCAGCTGTCTTCTCCCGCGCAAAAGCGGGTCATGAGTGTCGTGAGTGCTGCCATAGATTTCGGCCTTTCCTGTCCAAGGTGCCGGGCAAGCCACTCGTCACGGATATTGTGTTTGAAGGCTGCTAGGACCTCAGCGTCCGGACAGTCGACTATTTGATTTTTCTTTGTTAGGAACCGTGTCCAGAATTGCCTGGCTGATTCCTCTGGCTGCTGAATTACGTGGCTTAGGTCATCGGCATCTAGTGGTCGCACATAAGTGCCCTAGAAATTGTCGAGGAATGCGGCTTCCAGGTCCTCCCAACAACCGATTGATCCTGCTGGCAAGCTGTTAAGCCAATGCCGAGCTGGTCCTTTAAGCTTGAGTGGGAGGTATTTGATGGCGTGGAGATCATCGCCGCGGGCCATGTGGATATGAAGGAGATAATCCTCGATCCATACCGCATGATCTGTTGTGCCATCATATGATTCGATGTTTACGGGTTTGAAACCCTCGGGGATTTGATGATCCATTACTTCGTCTGTGAAGCATAGTGGGTGTGCGGCGCCTCTGTACTGGGCTATATCACGACGTAGCTCCAATGAGCTTTGTCTACTGTGTTTGGCCCTACCGGATTTGTGTCCGGCGTGACGGTTACCATCTCGAGTCATGGGGCGCCCACGCGATCCGTAGATCGATCTTGTTTGCCTTGCCTTGTCCTCCAGCATATCTCGCAGGTCTGGCGCACTTTCCCGTGCCTTGGTACGGGGTGCGGCTTGAGTGGAGGGCCGAGAGGCCTCTCTGTAGTGGCCACAAGGTGGCCGATCGGCCGTATCAAGTGCTGGTAATGTAGGTTTAAGTGCTTCCTCCTCTAATCGGGGTAGCAACCTGCGCTTTGGGTAGCTCTTGGAGGGGCGTTCGAGTTTATGCTCTTCGGCCACAAGGACTTCAGTCCATCTGTCGACTAGCAAATCTTGATCAGCTCTAAGCTGTTGCTGTATTTTCTTGAGGCTTCTTGCCATGGCCATAAGCCTGGTTGAAAACGCTCTTGCTTGGCGGGATCCTCTAGCACGACGAATTCGTCATCGTCGAGGCTTGCCTCGTCTTCGGGGGGAGGCGTATAATTATCGTCCTCGCCCTCTCTCTCTGCCGCTCTCTCATGAGGGATGGCTTCTCCATCCTCCTGTGCTGAATCTTGCTGGAGGGGGTTTTCTTCGGCACTCTCCGGAGTATTATTATCTCCCGTGCTGGAGTCACCGTATTTGCTTTGGCGGGATTTTGAGCGGCGCCGCTGATGCCGGCGCTTAGGCTGTTTCTTGGAGGGGTCATCCTCCGCTGTTCCATCGCTATCTCCTTCTTTTGGGGTGTCCACCATGTATATGTCATACGACGAGGTGTCTTTCTAGGGCCTAATAGGCGTTGGTTCTTCATCGTCTCCTGCATCGGTGTCCATACCGTCGATGTCTTCGGAGTCGAAGTCAAGCATGTCGGTTAAATCGTCGACAGTGGCTACAAAGTGGGTGGTGGGTGGGCTTTGAATTTCTTCATCGTCCGCATCCCAACCTTGCTGGCCGTAGTCCGGCCAGGGCTCTCCTGATAAAGAGAGAGACTTTAGTGTCTTCAGAATATCGCCGAAAGGCGAGTGCTGAAAGATGTCCGCGGCAGTAAACTCCATGATCGGCGCCCAATCGGATTCGATCGGCAGGGGCGCGGAGGGCTCGGAGTCCGGCTCCTTGGAGTCATGAGTATCGCGGAGTCCGGGGCTGGCGTTCGGCTCGATCGCCGTTGGGATCGCAGCCCCTGAGGCGGCGTCCAACCACCCATCCTCGATCGGCGCAGTTGGCTCCGAATTAAGGGTCGAAGCCGATGCGGGTGCGGCCTCCAGGGCACTGTTCGGCGGCAGAGCTAGATCATGCTCATCGTGACAGTGCGGCGCGCTCGGCAGTGGCTCGAATCCATCGAGGATTAAGTCCCCGCGGATGTCAGCCGTGTAGTTTAAACTTCCAAATCTGACCTGACGGCCAGGGGCATAGCTTTCGATCTGCTCCAGATGGCCAAGTGAATTGGCCCGCAGTGCGAAGCCGCCGAAGAGGAAGATCTGTCCGGGGAGGAAGGTCTCACCCTGGAGTGCATCGCTATTGATGATCGTAGGAGCCATCAAGCCTAACGGCGACGGCACAGAGGAACTCTCAATGAAAGCACCAATTTCGGTGTCAAAACCGGCGGATCTTGGGTAGGGGGTCCCGAACTGTGCGTCTAGGCCGGATGGTAACAGGAGGCAAGGGACACGAAGTTTTACCCAGGTTCGGGCCGTCTTGATGGAGGTAAAACCCTACGTCTTGCTTGATTAATATTGATGATATGGGTAGTACAAGAGTAGATCTACCATGAGATCGGAGAGGCTAAACCCTATAAGCTAGCCTAAGTTATGATTGTTGTTCTATATGTTGTCCTATGGACTAAAACCCTCCGGTTTATATAGACACCGGAGAGGGTTAGGGTTACACAAAGTCGGTTACAATGGTAGGAGATCTATATATCCGTATCGCCAAGCTTCGGAAAGGATTGGTATTCACATAGGAGTATGAGAACATTGCTTCGGAAAGGTATGGAATCAATACTTGACTTTGAAGCAACTCGAATACCACAACTCAAAACAAAACAAAGGATTGGCTTGCAAAATAAGCCGGAAACAAACATATGATAGACCCCATATCGTATCCCGTGTCTGTTGGAAAAATTATTCTAGGAGCTACTTGAATTCGCACTTATAAACTCCCGAAACTTTCTGGTTATGCAATCAGGTGTTGGGGATATAGGGGAAGCATAATATCTCACCCAAAACTAGCAATCCTACATCCAGCTGTATCCATCCTTCAACTCATAACCAAGAAACCTTCGGAAATCATTTACCTCAACCTTCGAAAAGCATCCGTTATACAAGTTATGGCAATACTCCCAAACTCCCGCCCCAGTACTGGGTGGCATCGAGGTTATCTCACCAACAACTGCATAAAAGAGATTTTCGATGTCGGCGAACTCAGGTATCCAGAACTGCAACGATAAAATTGTGACGACAACACCTTAGAGCTCAACTCCCTGGGAGACTGCCACAACCCCTAAATGTCAGGAGGCACCAATAACAATGTTCTCATCACAAAACCATCGGAACGATTCCAATATACCCGCTTGATCCTAAATTTGTTTTAGTGAAATTTGAGGAGAGAAGAGTCAAAACTCTACATCAGGATGCCTCACCAGAGTGACGAAGGTACCGAGGAGTAAAAATAATCCTAGTCTCCGATATATATAATCCTAAGGCTCAAAACATTTTGTTCTAGACTCAACAACGTCAGTGATTCGATCAAGCAGGGGGCTCCTAAGTCGGGGATGGATCTGATTACCAAGTTGTAACACCCACGATGCGACTATATCTCCCACATGTCGGAGCACGACTTAAAGGCGTAACCGCATGGTAGGCATGTCGCAAGAGGGGTAATCTTTACACATCCCATGTACTGAATAAGAAAGGGATAAAGAGTTGTCTTACAATCGTGACTTCACACAAATACAAGTTAAACATACATCATCCAGAATACAATCAAGGTCTGACTATGGAACCAAAATAAGGAAAGACCACCCCAAATGCTAGATCCCCGATCGACCCCAACGGGGCTCCGCTACTGATCAACTGGAAACGAAACAACACAACGAACACGATCTTCATCGAGCTCCCACTTGAGCTTAGTTGCGTCATCTGCACTGGTATCATCGGCACCTGGAACTGTTTGGAAGTATCTGTGAGCCACAAGGACTCAGCAATCTCACACCCGCGAGATCAAGACTATTTAAGCTTATGGGTAGGAAAGGGTAGTGAGGTGGAGCTGCAACAAGCACTAAGCATATATGGTGGCCAACATACGCAAATAAGAGCGAGAAGGGAAGCAAAGCAATGGTCATGAACTAGAAGTGATCCTGAAACTACTTACATTCAAGCATAACACAAGAACCGTGTTCACTTCCCGGACTCTGCCGAGAAGAGACCATCACGGCTACACACACGGTTGATTCATTTTAATTAAGTTAAGTGTTAAGTTCTCTACAACCGGACATTAACAAATTCCCATCTACCCATAACTGCGGGCATGGCTTTCGAAAGTTCAAAACCCTGCAGGGTGTCCCAACTTAGCCCATCACAAGCTCTCACGGTCAACGAAGGATATTCCTTCTCCCAGGAAGACCCGATCAGACTCGGAATCCCGGTTACAAGACATTTCGACAATGGTAAATTAAGACCGGCAAAGCCGCCCGGATGTGCCGACAAATCCCGATAGGAGCTGCACATATCTCGTTCTCAGGGCACACCGGATGAGCCAGACGTCGGGTTGGCATAGACCCTGGTTGCCCAGGGGGCGCCGGACATCGCTCAGGTTGGACCAACACTTAGAGAAGCACTGGCCCAGGGGTTTAAAATAAAGATGACCCATGAGTCTGCAGAACCCAAGGGAAAAAGGCTTAGGTGGCAAATGGTAAAACCAAGGTTGGGCCTTGCTGGAGGAGTTTTATTCAAAGTGAACTGTCAAGGGGTTCCCATAACACCCAACCGCGTAAGGAACGCAAAATCAAGGAACATAACACCGGTATGACGTAAACTAGGGCGGCAAGAGTGGAACAAAACACCAGGCATAAGGTCGAGCCTTCCACCCTTTACCAAGTATATAGGTGCATTAATTAAATAAGAGATATTATGATATCCCAACATAACCATGTTCCAACATGGAACAAACTTCATCTTCACCTGCAACTAACAATGCTATAAGAGGGACTGAGCAAAAGCGGTAACATAGCCAAACAACGGTTTGCTAGGAAAGGTGGGTTAGAGGCTTGACATGGCAATATGGGAGGCATGATATAGCAAGTGGTAGGTATCGCGGCATAGCAATAGAGCGAGCAACTAGCAAGCAAAGATAGAAGTGATTTCGAGGGTATGGTCATCTTGCCTGAGATCCCGCAAGGAAGAAGAACGAGTCCATGAAGAAGACAAACGGACGTAGTCGAACGGGTCCTCACAACTCCAGAACGAAACCGAATCTAATAAGGGAAGCAACCCGGAAAGAAGCAAACAACATAGTAAACAACCATCACATAACATGGCATGATGCGCAAACAATTATGATACATGTCCGGTTTAAAGAGGCATGTCATGGCAAAGTGCACAAACAATACTAAAAATTAAGTGGAGCTCAATATGCAACGAGTTGCGTATTGACGAAACACCACGTCAATTATTTAGCTCCTCTCGTTTATGTACCCAACAATGTTAAATGTTATTAAGGATGGCAAGAGGTAAAGCATAAAAAAACTAACTATCTAAGCAATTTAAATGGGGCCGGATACAACAACCAACAAATCCGGGAAATCCCCATATGCATTAGCAATTTGGGGCAACAACAATTTTAAAACATTCTTGATGTTGTTATCATGATGCGGATGACATGTTCAAGATTTATGCAATTTTATGAAAAACATGTCGATAAGAGCATGTTATGAAGCATTCGTCATCGTGGCAAAAACAAAAGAGGTGCCATGATAATGATAACGGAAGTGGTGCCACGGCAACATTTCGGTTCCGGTAGTTCAGGGAGATACCGGTGCAAAAGGAAAAGTGATGGGAGCGTGCCATGCAAGGATGGTGGGGTGCTCCCGGATACCGGGTTCCCACATGTCGATGACAAGGCAAAAGAGGGGCACGTGCACCGACAATTCGGACTCGAGGCAGACAAGGGTGCTTCTCATACAACATGCATTCATTTGTTCACGGGCGTCGTCTCGGGGTTATACCTTCGAAGCGTGCAAAACGGGATGGTTCGGGTTCGGTGCAAGTAGAGGAAGTAGACGTTCTTGGGGCGTTGTGGGAAGTAGTGGTTCACGCGACGGTAGTAGAACTTGGCGCTTGCGTTACATGGGTCTTCGGCGACGGTAGTCGTACATGGTTCAGAGTGGTACTTGCATCTTCAGACTTGCCGGTGTCGCTTGCGACGGTAGCGGTACATTTAGTCATAGTGTTCGGGTCATCGGTAGAGGTACTAGACGCATCATCAGGTGTAGTCGTACACGAGGGTCTTGACGAATCCACGTAGTCGTACACGTCCAAGAAGAAATTTATGCGGCATCGTGGCAGTTGGCGCATCCATAGGGTACTTGACTTCGTGGTACTTGACGATTTCGGAGACATCGAAAGACGAACTTGGCGGTCCTCCTTGACCTGGTACTTGGCGTGCATCAATCTGTTGACCAACGATGTAAATAGGCGACATAGAAGTCTCTTGCGGTCTTCCGGTCATCGTGAATAGGAGGCCAAGGCAGGGCACATCTACTGTAAGAGGAGCCAGGGTTCCTGCCTGCCATGACGGCTTTGCGAGAGGATGACGAAGCAATGGTGGTCAACGCCCATGGCGGTTCAGGGCGCGGTGCAGGGCTGCAGGTCGACGCTGCTGGCGATCTGGGGACGCCGGGACCCCAAGCAGAGGAGCAGGTGCTGCTCCGGCGACGCATCGGTGCAGGGAACGAAATGAGAAGCACGGGCAGGAGGACCCTAATTATCTGTTCCAAGAAATTCAATCTTCTAGCCAGCTTTGGGAGACGGGGCCCTGACGGCGGTGTCCGGCCGGGACCGGGCAAGGGCGGCGGAGGCGGCCTGAACTGGATGTGTAGGTGAGCGAGACAGCGCGGCGGCGGCCTCGCGCAAGGAGGATGACGGCGGATCGATAGGTCCTCCTGATCGGGACGAGGAGGAGGGGGCACATCGCGAGGAGGACGAGGGGGTCGAGGGAGAGAAGGGTGCTGCGAGGGAGGGAAGATGGGATCAAGGGAGATGGCTTCGGGCACGGGCGCTCCTTTCGAGTGCGATGCGTGTGAGTGGCGGCAGTGTGGGAGGATGAGAGGGAGAGGATGAGATGGGATCGGGCATCCCCTTGGGCCGGCTAGGTTTAGGCAACGGACGGCTGGGCCTTGGCCTTGGGCCACACTAGTCATTGGGAGGCCCAGGTGGGCTGGCTCTCCTCTCTCCATTCTTTTCCTTTTTAAAACAAAACAGAGAAAGAGAAGGAAAATAAAGAGAAGGTAGGGGCGGAATCTGGGCACGAGGACAATTTTCCCGGACTCAGAAAAATATGAGGAATTTAAATAAAATGGTGAAAGGAATTTTAGAGAGAATAAAGTTCACACAAAGGAACATGGTTGAATTTAATTCAAACTTGCATGAATTTATAACTTAACCAAACTGAATCCAAATGGGCTTAAATTTTATAGGATGACCCTACATAATAAATATGATTTATGGGCAAAAGATGAACATTTATTTGAGCAATTCTATTTGCAACTCAAATAAATAGAGAAAAGGGAAAGAAAGAAGTGGCATAGGGATTTGAAACTTGGGTGAAACCAAGTTGGAAGTGAGCATGGGGTTGATGGAAAGATCAAGAGAAGAAAAGAAGTTGCAATGCACATGAGCAACTAAATTAAACAAACACAACAATGGTATGGAGAAGATGCATGATGCAATGCACATGATGCAATGATGAATGCAACAGACAAAACAAATTACACAACAAAACTCGGAAAACATGGAACGCGTCTAAAGCTCTGGTCTTGGGGCGTTACAAACATCTTGGAGAATCCGCCAGGAAATTCTGGACTAGGTTCCTAACTAAAAAGAACCAGATAGTCAACTGTCCGGATGCCGAAGCCCTAGCGGCATTTTAACACAGCATCCGCGACGAATGGCTCGCCCGCCAACTCGGCCAAGAGAAGCCAAAATCCATGGCGGCCCTCACGACACTCATGACCCGCTTTTGCGCGAGCAAGGATAGTTGGCTGGCCCGTACCAAAAACAATGCAAGCGACGCTGGGGCTCCTCGGCATTGCTTGCATTGTTTTTGCTACGGGCCAGCCAACTATCCTTGCCCGTAGCAAAAACAATGCAAGTCCGATCACTCATGACCCTGAAGCTAAACATAGCAACGACAAGTCTGGACGCAACAAGTACAAACGCCGAAATAACAATGACGACACCGAGGATACGGTGGTCAATGCCAGATTCAGTGGCTCTAAGCCTGGTCAGCGGAAGAAGCCTTTCAAAAAGAACAATTCAGGCCCATCTAGCCTGGACTGCATACTCGATCGTCCGTGCCAGATTCATGGCACCCTAGACAAACCACCCAATCATACAAATAGAGATTGTTGGGTTTTTAAACAGGCCGACAAGTTAAATGACGAAAACAAGGATGAGGGATCGCAAAGCAATGACGACGACGAGGAGCCCCGACCGCCGAACACAGGGGGACAAAAGAAGTTCCCTCCTCAGGTAAAAATAGTAAACATGATATATGCTACCCATATCCCCAAGAGGGAGCGCAAGCGCGCGCTCAGGGACGTCTACGCGGTAGAGCCAGTCGCCCCAAAATTTAATCCATGGTCGTCATGCCCGATCACTTTTGATCACCTGGATCATCCGACCAGTATCCGTCATAGTGGTTCAGCCGAACTGGTCCTGGACCCAATAATTGATAGGTTCCACCTGACGCGAGTCCTGATGGACGGTGGCAGCAGCCTCAACTTGCTCTATCAGGATACAGTGCGCAAAATGGGCATTAATCCATCACGGATCAAGCCCACAAAGACTACCTTTAAGGGAGTCATACCAGGTGTAGAGGCCCGTTGTACGGGCTCAATCACGCTAGAGGTTGTCTTCGGATCTCCGGACAACTTCCGAAGTGAGGAGTTAATCTTCGATATCGTCCCCTTTCGTAGCGGCTATCACGCACTGCTCGGACGAACCGCATTTGCTCGATTCAATGCGGTGCCACACTACGCTTATCTCAAGCTTAAGATGCCCGGACCATGCGGCATCATAATAGTCAATGGAAATACGAAACGCTCCCTCCACACCAAGGAGCACACCGCTGCCTTAGCGGCAGAGGTACAGGGCGGCCTTGCCAAGTAGAACCTCAAGTCGGCGGCCGACCCCTCGGACACTGTCAAGAGAGTCCGAACCATTCTGCAGAAGGATAGCTCGGCTCGTCAGGAGCTCGACTAGCAATTTGGCCCCCGTCCCCATCCTGACCAAGTGGCGGCCATTGTACCGCGCGTACATAATTACGTACTAAAAATACCATGGACCCGGATGGAGGCATAATCAGCTTGTGATCCAGAATACGGTTCGACCGCCCTAAACACTTATACTTTCACTATTCCCCTTTTTTATTTTGTTTTTCCTTTTTTACAGGCCTTTTCTGGCGGCTGGACCATCGATTCTTTTCGAAGGATAAAAACACCAAGACAACAAGAAGCATGGATGTACGGGGAAACTCTTAGGTGGTCTCTTTAACGATCCGTTTACCTATCTTCAGGACCCACACGCAGCTCTCTCTTGGTGAAGGCATAGTAAATAGCCTTTCCGCTTATTGCATTACTTGTATAAATGCGCTTCAACGCACCAATGAAATTATAATAGAAACAGTTTGCGGCCCAAATTTTCACGGCTCTAGCTTACCACTATTTCTTCATTTTTCTTTCTTTTCGCATTTTCCTTTCTGGTAATTCTATCAGATAACACATGTACACTCGGGTGCATTTCAATTTGCCAGGGGCTTCATAGCGCCCCACAGCATGGGAACAAAAGTCCGAACACTTTTACAGTATAGTTCGGCACCCCGAATTTAGCACTATATGCATTGGCTCCGAATCATGTCTTTGGTCAATAGTTGGGTTGCCCGTCTCCTGTGCTTGCTACCTTATGTTCCGCTATATCGGCTAAGGTAGTAAAGGGAGAACTACTACGATTGTGCCTTGGTTTATCCAAAGGAGCACCTCAGTAGACAAAACCGAAAACTGACTGTCATGATGTGGCGAGAGCCGGTCAACTGTTCGGAGGTTGCAAATCGTCGGAGATTTCTTCCGCATTACGCGAAGGATCGGTACTTCCCGATCAGACGCTTATAGCACTCTGGTTCGGATACTAGGGGTTGCACCCATCTTTTATTGTCAAACTCCTATGGTTAAGTGCGGGCGAGCCGCATAGTCTGATTGCCTGGTTCGTTGCACTAAACAACTCCTTCAAGGACCATAAAATTGGATCAAGATTGTTTAGATTCCATCCCTAACACCTCCGTACTACCTACGTGGGGGCAGAAGCCGACGACTGGCCAACCCTCAGATTTCATACAACACGGCCGCACTGGAGGAAAATTTTAAAACATAACAAGCATTATATTACATAAGAGTTTTGTTTCATCATACAAGGCAAAGACAACATGAATGTATTCATTCAAAAATAATGTCTTGCCCGCACTGTGTTGCTACAATGCGAGACCCCTCTAGGACATATGCAAAATAGCGCTCGGGGGTGCGGTGCTCCTTGCCCTCTGGCGGCCCCTTGGTCAGCTCGACGGCGTCCATCCTCGCCCACCACATCTTGTAGCAGGCGAAGGCCATGCATGCACCTTCAATACAGGCCGATCGCTTGACGACGTCCAACCGAGGACAGGCGTTCACCAGCCGCTTCACGAGTCCGAAGTAGCTGCCGGGCATAGCTTCGGCTGGCCATAGCCGGATTATCAAATCCTTCATGGCTAGTTCGGCCACCCTATGCAGCTCCACCGGCTGTTTCAGCTGATCGGTGCAGGGCACGGGATGCTCTGGCGCAAGATACTGCGACCAGAACAATTTCTCTGTGGAGCCCCCTTCTTCGGCTCGGAAAAACTCCGCGGCGTCAGACACACTGCGCGGCAGATCTGCGAAGGCTCCTGGAGAACTCCGAATCCGGGTTAGTAAGAAATACTTCTTCTTCATATACTTACTTTGCATGCTAAACGCCTTACCCGCCGCGATCTTCCTGGCCTCTTGGATCTCCTGGAGGGCACCCTAGGCTTTAACCCGGGCAACTTCTGTGCTTTGACGAGCCTTGGAGAGTTCGGTCTCTCGAGCAGAAACATCGCACTCCAGGGTCTTGTACTTCTTCACCGCGTCCTGGAGCTCTTGCTGGACCTCGTTCAGCCGGGCCTTCAGCTTCTTGCGAGCGGCCTGCTCCTTGACAGCTTTCCCCTCGGCTTTCGCCAGGGCCTTTTTCAGGGCCTCAACCTCGGTCGTTGCCCCTACACATATAATAACACTATGGTCAGTATACATTATTCACTCTTTCCGAATACATAGCGAGCCATTGCATACCTTGTTGGTCTTCCAGCTACTTCCTCGCCTGGCCGAGCTCTTCTTCGGCCCGCTCCAGTTTCTGCTTCAGTCTAGAGACTTCAGCAGTGTGAGAAGTCGCGGCCAGCAGCGACGCTTGCTTATTCACATCAGACAAAGTTTGGTTAGTTTCCTGCGAAATTTAATTGATCCTCTATCCAGCTTTTCTTTCCGAACACCGGACTGTGTCTCAGGGGCTACTGTCTATGTGGGGATTTTCTCGGTTAAGCGTCGCTTACCTCAAAACCTTTTAGCAGGCTGCTGCAGGCTCCGGTCAGTCCGCTTTTAACGTACTGAACCTTCTCAATCACCGTACTCATAAGGGTATGGTGTTCTTCCACAATGGAAGCGCCCCGTAGCGCTTCCAATAGATTGTCTGGCGCCTCTGGTTGGATAGAGGTCGCTGGTGGGATGGGCACGCTTCCTTCTCTTAAAGGAAGCTGCTTGTCGGACTCCGGGGCCGTATGGGCTCTGGATCCGAGCTCATATGGGGGCCGAATTGAGCACAACCCCCATCGTCAGTCTCCATGGGGGTCTGTTCCCCCAGGTGTCTGGCGGCCGAGGTATCGCCCTTCGGCGCCGCCACGATAGACTCCTGAACCTCCCCCTGGCCTGGGAAGGTCCTTTGGGAGAGAACCTCGTCATCTTCCTTGGACTTGGGAGAGTAAGTGGCCGGCGATGTCCCGCTGGCCATCTCCTTTGAGTCCAACGAGCCTCTTGATGAGGATCACTGAGAGCTGTCATGGGCCGGACTACATTAACATGATTAAATCATATAACATATCATAAGGCGGAAAAGCCGGATAAATGGACGTGTACGGGTTCTGAGCACTCACGATGTGGCCAGGGGCTTGTTCCGGGGGCGCCGCTCCGGACTGCTTTCGATGTCCCACAAGGAGCTGCCCTCGAGAGTGCCTTTCCCCTTCTTGGATGCCTCCGCCTCAAGAATTGTGGAGTCCACCCTCTTCTTCCTCCCCCCATCAGAGGGAGAATCGCTTTCCACCTCCTCCTCCTCCTCCTCGTCTTCGGGGGCAGAGGAGCAGGTCTTGTCTTCGGACGTCGCGTCCGAAGCGCCCTTGCGGCGGGGGCCACTCCGGACCCCCTTGGCCTTCCCCGTGGCCTTCTTCGCCGGCGCCGCATAGGGCGCCGGCACTAGCATCTTCGCTAAACGCGGGATGGCTGGTTCTTCAGGCAGCAGAGCCAGACACTCGATCCGCTCCACCCTCTTCATCCAATCCTGAAAAAGCAATGATAATAAAAGTTCAGATATCCTCCTTGAAACAAACAAGTAGAGGATGCGTTGAAAACTTACCTTGCTGACGGGGTGGTTAATGTCGTGTCCACGGTCCGAATCCGTGGCTGGCGGTATCTCGTTGCCCTTGAAGAGCAACTTCCAGGCATCTTCATGAGTTGTTTCGAAGAGCCTCTCCAGGGTTTGGTGCCTCGTCGGATTGAACTCCCAAAGGGGGCATTTTCGGCTTTAGCAGGGGAGGAACTGGCGAACCAGCATCACTTGGATTACGTCAGCGAGCTTGACGTCCTTGTCCACCATGCTTTGAACGCGCATCTGCAGCGCTATCAGCTCATCTGGCGAACACCAGTTCGGGCTCTTCTCGACCCAGGAGGTGAGTCGCATGGGAGCGCCGGAGTTAAATTTGGCAGCTGCGGCCCAGTTTGTGCCGCAGGGTTCTGTGATGTAGAACTATTGTTTCTGCCATTCCTTGACAGTCTCCACGAAAGTGACTTTCGACCAGGATACATTGGTCAGCTTGCTCACCATGGTGCCCCCGCACTCCGCGTGCTGGCCATCCACCACCTTCGGCTTTACGTTGAAGACCTTGAGCCACAACCCGAAGTGGGGTTGGATGCGGAGGAAGGCCTCACACACGATGATGAACGCCGAGATGTTGAGGAAAGAGTTCGGGGATAGATCATGGAAGTCTATCCCGTAATAATACATCATCCCGCAGACAAAAGGGTGGAGTGGAAACCCTAGCCCGCGGAGGAAATGAGGGATGAATACCACCCTCTCGTTGGGCTTCGGCGTGGGGACGATTTGCCCCTGGGCTAGAAGACGGTGGGCGATTTCCTTCACCAAGTACCCGGCCACCCGAAGCTCAGTAATGTCCTTCTCCTTGACGAAGGAGATCTCCACTTGCCTTGGCCTCCGGATCTAGACATGGCTGAGTGCTATCTTGAGTGGGAAGAAGATGAGAACTTGGGCGCTGGAGCTCAAGAGTGGAAGGGCAGAGGAAGACAGAAGGCGTGGGAGAAGAAGGGGGGATCCTTATCCCCTTATAAAGGCAGTGAATATCGAACACGTCCCCACTCGCTCTAAAACTCGCCTATTCCCAAGGGCTGTGTAAACGGCACGGTTGGGTTACCCATGCCTGCATTGATGAAAATCCCACAATAAGGGGACACGATCTCTGCTTTGACAAGATGTGCCAATGGAAACCGCATCTCGAAGCGCGGAACGACGGACAAAAACGGTTCGATATAGTGACCGAACAGATGTGATGCCACCTTGCGAAAATTTGTCAGCAGATGGGACTCATGAAATATTATATTCCTTGCGGTTGTGTGTGGTACTTGTGTTGCAGATCTGGACACCTTCGTTTCATCCGAAGACTGTCCTGGAGTATTCGGAAAGTAGAACCTGCCTTGCAATGCCGAAGACAATCTGCGCGCCAGACACATCATCATTGAAGCCTGGTTCAGGGGCTACTGAGGGAGTCTTGGACTCGGGGGTCCTCGGGTGTCCGATCTATTGGGTATGGGCCGGACTGATGGGTCGTAAGGATACAAAGACTGAAGACTCCACTCGTGTCCGGATAGGACTCTCCTTGGCGTGGAAGGCAAGCTTGGCAACCAACTATGAAGATTTCTTTCTCTGTAACCGACCTTGTGTAACCCTAGATCCCTCCGGTGTCTATATAAACCAGAGGGCGAATCCTCACAATCATAGCCAGACTAGCCTTTTAGGGTTTAGTCATTACGGTCTCATGGTAGATCAACTCTTGTAATACTCATATTCATCAAAATCAATCAAGCAGGATGTAGGACATTACCTCCATAGAGAGGGCCTGAACCTGGGTAAACATCGTGTCCCCTATCTCCTGTTACCATCGACCTTAGACGCACAGTTCGGGACCCCCTACCCGAGATCCGCCGGTTTTGACACCGACAGTAGGCGGGGTAGTTCCGCCTAGTCAGTTTGATAGAGGCGCGAGAAGATGAGGGAGTAGGCTGCTGCAAACGTAGGGCTGTGTGATTTGACAACGAGTTACTGCTGGACAGGTGGGGCCCGGTGATTTCACTAGCCATTTATCATTTTAACTGTGGCGCTACGACCGGCATGAGTCTCTCGATTCCTGACCACCTCCATACAAGTGCCTCTCCCGATGCTCCACCATGTAGAGGCTCGCTCTTGCATGAGAGCCCACTCCTCCACTTTTTCCTTGCCTCTTTCCCCACATATGTAAAAATGCCATGTAAAGCAGGCTTATGGCCCACTATTGTACTTGATCCTATAGGTGCTAAGCCTGCCACATAGGCATAACGTCTGATGTGGAAAGTTAATTAAGAAGAGAGAGACTAGTTTCATGACACCAGGAAGAAACGGTGCTAAGCGCGTGTACCTAGATGAAGCAAAGTTAGCAACAAAAAACTAAGCACCTATGCATTGGGGACTTGAGTTGCTAAGCCATTTAATGCCCATAGCGCCTCATCTAAGCACCATTTCATTGGAAGAGGTCACTCCTTGGCAAATGCAATAAATACTATGCAGAAAGAGATAGAGAGAAGTAAACAAAAAAAAACTCTTATAGCCAACCTTATAGCTAACCTTGTTGTAGTATGAGTGACTAAGTGATGACTCTATATGGCATGCCAACATCAGATAGCCTAACGCACCGTGTTAAGCTATTTGGTTTGTGACTAAATTAGACAAAGATTGCCACAACTAAGATTAGGAAAGTTTGACCAACTTAGGTGAGTTTTTGGTTCAAGCCACACTTCACTACAAAAAAAAGACACATCCGTGACATTTTGGGCCGAACGATTTTTTTTTTCTGCCATACATATGACACTTCTATGACGATAATTGTGACAAAACCCGGTATCGTCATAGATGTGGTGGGCTCCTACTTCTATGACAAAAAATCATGACAGAAAATGGGCTTTTCGTCCTGGGCGGGCCGGAGACGCAGCTGCATGACATTCTTTGGGCCGTTCATGACGGAAAAAACCGTGGTAGAAGCGAGGGGGAGGAAAATTTGGGGAGTTCCTAGTTACGGTGGGAGGTCGGGGGCCGAGCGATGCGCGTTCCTCTCGTACACGTACGCGCGTGTGTGCGAGGCGTTGGCTTTAACTAAACCCGAGTGAGGCGTTGGGCTCTAACTGAACCTGAGCGATTGCACTGCAGGCTACGTGTTACTAAAACCGAGCGATCGATCGATGGCTGTTAACTGAACCCGATCGAGTGATTCCTTCGCTACTGCTGCTAACTGAAGCCGATCGATGCTACCTCTGG
>NC_041382.1:130017940-130019619 GCF_002162155.2 Triticum dicoccoides | reverse complement strand
TCTGGATGAACAGGACCCCGATCGATCGAGCCGATTGGGGCTGGATGAATAGGACCCCGTGGAGGGCTGGATGAATAGGACCACCCTGTGGAGAACAGGATGAACAGTAGACGGTGGAGGGCAGGATGAACAGTAGCCCATGGAGGGGTGGTTGAACAGGAGCCCGTGGAGAGGGCTGGTTGAACAGTAGTCGGTGGAGTAGTGCGCGGTGGAGGCTGGATGAACAGGAGCCCGTGGATGAACAGTCGCAGGTGGAGGCTGGAGAAGGTCGACGGTGGATGAACAGTAGCTCGTGGAGGCTGGAGGGGGTCGACAGTGGAGATGAAAAGTATCCCGTGGAGTCCCGTTTTGCGGTACGCCACACCCCTCCCGATGAACAGGACCCCCGTTTCGACCGTAGCGCTCCAACACAAGTCCGTTTCGTCCGTTTTGCGGTACGCCACACCCCTCCCGATCAACAGGACCCCCGTTTCGACCGTAGGAGGTCCGTTTCCTCTGTTTTGCGGTACGCCAGACCCCACCCGGTGAACAGGATCCCATTTCGAATGTGGCCGGTTGAACACAAGGCCGTTTCCTCCGTTTCGTGGTACGCCAGGCCTTGTTTCCATCGCCTGTTCCGTCCACACTAGTAGAAAACGGAGCTTTAAAACCGGTTCGTAAGGGCCTTTAGTGCCGGTTCCATAACCGGCACTAATTGGTGGGCACTAAAGGCCCCCCCCTTTAGTACCGGTTCGGCACGAACCGGCGCTAAAGTGCCACCACGTGGCGTGAGCTCGCGCCCTGGTATGGGGGACCTTTAGTACCGGTTGGTGTTACCAACCGGTACTAAAGGTTTTTTTTTTAATTTTTTTTGAAAATTTTGGATTTTTTTTGGATTTTTTTATTTTTTATTTTTATGAATTATTTGGTGATTTAGTCTCTAATCACCTCTCTTAACTGCTCAAGTGTGGATCACTCATTCCAAATCATCTAACTTCCCGACCGGTCACCCATCCCTCTCACTACTCCAGCCCGAGCATGCTTAACTTTTGGGTTCTATTCTCCTTCGTTTCCAAGTCTGCACTTGTTGTTTTCCTGACAATAGTAAGATGCCAATCCTATTAACCCTCAGGAGTTTAGCTTGAGCATGAAGTCACACATTTCACTGTTTGAGTTTGAAACTATTATTCTAAAAAAACAGTAATTATTTAGTAACACTAATATTTCTTGAATAAGTTTGACCATAGTTTGACCACAGTTTGACCAGATTTGACCAAAATTCAAAAAATTGAAATAATTATTTAGTAACACTAATATTCTTGAATAATTATGTAGTAACATTAATACTTCTTGAATAAGTAGTTTGACCAGATTTAACAAAAAAAAATTAAAAAAACTTAAATTTGACCATATCTTTTTTTCCTTTTGGAATTTGAGGATTCTACAAAATTGCAAACAAGCTGTAGGCAGTCTCCATCGGATGCGGATTTTCGTGCTGAATTTTTTGATATATTATACGTTTTTTTCCGACATCGTATGCAAAAGTTATAGCCGTTTTACATTTTCCCTACACTTTTTGCAAAACATGTCCGAATTTAAGTTTTCAAATTTTCCTAACTAGTAGATGTAGTAATATAACTACCTCTCGAAGGATTTTATTTTTTTGAAGTTTTTATCATTTTCTTTTGATTTTTTCAGAA
>NC_041382.1:129945905-130017749 GCF_002162155.2 Triticum dicoccoides | reverse complement strand
GCCGGTTTGTGTCACAAACCGGTACTGTAGGTCAGACCCCTTTAGTACCGGTTTGTGCCACGAACCGGTACTAAAGGTGATCGTGGGGCCCCAGCCTGATGCCAGCCTGCCATCACCCCTTTAGTATCGGTTCGTGGCACGAACCGGTACTAAAGGTTCAACACGAACCGGCATTAATGCATAGTCGTTCGAACCGGCACTAATGGTACCATTAGTGCCGGCTCAAATTCAAACCAACACTAATGTGCTTCACGTTTTACCCTTTTTCTACTAGTGCCAAGCCCTCCCGATGAACACGACGCATTCCGTTCCCTCCCCATGAACACGACGCATTCCGTTGCCTCCCCATGAACACGACGACGACGCTGTTTCTCCGTTTCGACCCAGCCATGTACACGAGCCCTGGCCGTACGTATGCACGATTAGGCGCTCGAGACCCCGCCCGTATGTACACATACGTGGCCGTATTTTCTTTCTTGCACCCTGGCTGTTGTACGTACGTGTACATGCTACGTGCGCGCCTCTACTACGACACGTGCGCGCCTCTACATCGACCAGTATGTACGTACACGTTCGTGACCAGAATGACAACGCTACATACGCTTCGACCAGGTGGGTCCCGACTGTCAGGCACTTCCTTGCCTGCGTAGATGTAGCTGGTAGGTCCTAACAGTCAGGGGGAGAATCATTTTTTTTGCCCGGACGCACTTCCTTGCATGCGAAGATGTAGCTGGTGGGTCCCAGCAGTCAGGGAGAAATATTTTTTCGCGAAATACAGTGGCTCGTCCGGTGGGTCCTAGCTGTCAGGTGGAGGAATCATTATTTTCCATGTAATAAGGAGGCACTTCCTTGCTGCGGCCGTGGACCCAGCTGTCAGCCTCTCCACGTACAGTCCATGTCCGATCGAAGTCGTTCTTTGACCACGTTGACCACGCCGCGCCGAGAGCACCAGTGCGGTGGACGACGGCGAGGCCTAGGAAGGGGAAGACTCGGCAGTTGTTTCCCACGCGGAGGGGAGTACGACTGTACGAGGGTTTACTAGTTCGTCTGCCGTCGCCGGAGAATAACAACAGGTGTGGGTGAGTAGAGGGATGGCTAGGCCAGCGATGGGAGTACGGTTGGGCGGTGAGGCCTGCGCAGCAGCACAGCCGGCCGCGAGGAGGAGGGAGCAGGCAGTCCCGCCGGCGCTTGTTTGAGCGGCTGGAGCAGGAAGAGCAGAGATTGAAGAAGCACGACGGTCATTGGATGGACATCCAACAGTCAGTGCTTGTGCTTCAACCTTTTTTTAGGAAAGCCTCAAATCTGTGGAAAACAGCATACAGCCCATTTGCCATTATTTCTAATAATTTATAGCCCATATGCTAATTCTTAAGGTTTTTTTGGAGCCCATATTCTTTTTGTTAGCATTACAGCCCATATTGTGGCAACGGTTAAACAATAATATGAAATTTTGCATATTTCGGTGCGGTCCAAACTGTTTTTAATCCCGAAATTTCGACTCACATTCAAACTGATTTTAAAAATAAATGTATATCAATATAAAATCCAACAAATTCTCCACGCATACAAATTAATGTAATTTAAAATCTTGAAATGAAAAAAAGATATTTGAAACTAATTGCCGGTTTGATGTGTTTTAAAAATGTACAGCCCATTTCTCATTACTGATGGGCCATTTTCTCGGCCAACCGAATGAAAGCTCTCCTCGTCTTGAAAGATTTGCTGCCCAACAGGCCTGACAAAACGACTTACTTGCCAAATCACAAAAAAACTGTGTTGTGGCCGTGGACCTAGTTGTCAGCCTCTCCACGTACAGTACTCTTCCGATGGAAGTCGTTCCTTGACCACGTTGACCATGCCGCGCGGAGAGCACCACGACGGTGGACGACGGCGAGGCCTAGGAAGGGGACGACGTGGCAGTGGAAGCCCGCGCGGAGAGGACTACGAGGGTTCACTGGTTCGGCTGCGGTGTGAGGCTGCCATCGCTGCAGGGCCTGGCTAGCGGTGGGAATAGTAGGGGCGGTGAGGCCTCTGCGGCAGCACAGCCGGCCACGGGAGGCAGGAGCATGCGGCACGACCGGCGCTGCTTTGGGCGGCTAGAGCAAGAAGACCAGAGGTTGAAGAAGCACTACGGCCGTTGGATGGACATCGTACGGTCACTGGAGCTAGAATCATTCATATTGACTACGTTGACAAAGCCCTTCATCCCCGTCAACTTAGTAGGCCCACAAGTCAGCCTCCCAGCAAGGTGGGTCCCAGCTAGCCGGGGGAGTATTTATTTTTTTGTGTGTAACAAGGAGGCACTTCCGGTGGGTCTGAGCTGACAGCGGGGGGAACATTTTTTTTGCGAAATACGGTGGCCCGCCCGGTGGGTCCCAGCAGTCATGGGAAACGATATTTTTCACAAAATACTGGTGGCCCGTCCGGTGGGTCCCTGCTGTCAGGTGGAGGAATCATTATTTTCCGCGTAATAAGGAGGTAGTTCCTTGCTGCCGCCGTGGACCCAGCTGTCAGCCTCTCCATGTACAGTCCACGTCCGATGGAAGTCGTTCCTTCCATGTTGACCACGCCGCGCCGAGAGCACCAGGGCGGTGGACGACGGCGAGGCCTAGGAAGAGGACGACGCGGAGCCGGTGAAGACGCGGCAGTGGATGCCCACGCGGAGAGGAGTATGAGGGTTCATTCGTTCGACTATGGTGTGAGGCTGTCGTCGCTGCAGGGCCTGGCCAGTGGTGGGAATAGTAGGGGCGATGGGGCCTCCACGGCAGCACAGCCGGCCACGGGAGGCAGGAGCAGGCGGCACGACCGGCGCTGCTTTGGGCGGCTGGAGCAAGAAGACTAGAGGTTGAAGAAGCACTACGGCCGTTGGATGGACATCGTACGGTCACTGCAGCTAGAATCGTTTATATTGACTAAGTTGACAAAGCCCTTGGTACGTCAACTTAGTAGGCCCATAGGCCAGCTTCCGAAACGGTGCACCCCATATGTCAGGGGGAGGAATCATTTTTGGGCGGGTGAAGCTAGAATATTCGAGATTGAAGAAGAAGCACGGCATCTGTTGGATGGACATCCAACGACCACTGCTGCTAGAACCATGTGTTGACTATAAGTTGACAAAGCCTTGCATACGCGTCAACTCTATTTTTTTAGGGCACGGATCAACTTAGTAAGGCCAGAAGTGTGTGGCAGAGAACTTATAGCCCATTTGAGATTTGTAATAATGTGTAGCCCATTTTTGAATTCTAATGGAATTTACTACACCCCATTTACAGTTTGTTAAAAGTACAGCCCATTTCAACCAACCGTTCAAACCAGAATTCAATAAAATTTCCCACATTTTATGGGATTCAAAATATTTTTATCCTGAAATTTCTAGTCAGATTAAATACAATTTCAATATAAATTTATATTATGTAAAAATCCAACGAAACATTGCGCTCCCAACAATTAATGAAATTAAAATTTTCAATATCCAAAAATAATATTTTATAAAGTAATCATGTGTTTGGTGCATTTTTTTATAGTTACTGCCCAATTTTTATAATTACATCCAATTATTATTTCTTAAAACCCATTTTCTTGTTAAGCCTAATGCATCCCTCCTAGGAAAAATTTGCAGCCCAGCGGGGCGGAGAATAACAACTTGACCTTGCTTGGGTATTCCTAAAAAAAGTATAGCTGGGCTAGCCATTTTCAGCTTGAAAAAAATTAATATCTGGGTTGGATATCTGGCCTGGGCTAGACGGGCCACAGCCCGCCCAGTTAATACCTGCAGCGATGTTTTCGTTGTTGTTTAGAGGAGAAAAATTAATATCTGGGCTAAACATCGAAAAACTCTGCAGTGCTCACACCTCAAAAACACAAATACTACTCGAGCTGCTTGGTCCCAGCTGTCGGCCGCTTCTTGTGCAATTCTCTCGCTTATTGACTAGTACTACATAGGTTGACAATGGTGTGGGACCGTGATGTCAGGAAACTAGGGGGAAGCAAAATAAATAACTCCAGCGAGCGCTTCCACCTCTGCCTCGTTGTCTCCCGTGGAAACCCCTTTCCTCCCTTTTTTTGCTCGGGCAAGGACCAATGCATGCAGCACGTCCATGCGGTTATTAGGCAAGAAATAAAAGCACTTTGCATGCTATGAATTATGATGGCCTGCATGGGTAGCTAATAAGGCATCCTCTTAACTGTTGTGATTAAATGTTGTGTTTAGAAGAGAGAAATATTCTTCTTTTCCACCAATCTGCTTGCACCTAGGTCGTGATGCACCTTCTAATACGACTTATTCACCTAGACGGAGGGAGTATAGTTTTATACATATATATATAATAAGGAGGCACTTGTGTACGTGAGGCTATGGACCTGGTGGGTCCCCATTGTCATCCTCTCCAAGTAAAGTCATCTCCTCGCCCGCACGCGCTTTCCGCCCAAAATAGTCAGCGCCGCCCGCCCCGCTTCCCGGTGCAGGCGATTGCTTCGCCTTCAAACGACACAAGTGCCGTCCATCCATCCATCTGCCACCCACATTAATGACACGCGGTTGCCGAGGCGGCTACTCCGGCGCCAACGTCCGTCCCTCCACCCGCCCACCATTGCTATATAAACTGTTGCGCCGGCCATAGCCGCAGTCATCCGCATCCGTTCCCTTTCTCCTGTCCACACCACTACTGCCCACCATGGCTTCCTCGCACTCCAGCGCTCTTTGGGACGGGCGGACGACGGACCACAAGGGGATGGCAGCCATTGCTGCCGACCGGCTGGCCGGCAGGCAGCCGGAGGACGACGACGTCCCAATGGAGAATATGGTAGTTGATGATCCGGTGCCAACCCCGTCCTCCGCGCCATCCTCGCCGGTGCATTGCACCATGACCATCGGCGAGGCCCGTGCCCAATATATGGACAGTGTGAGGCAGATGCGTCAGGAGCAGTTCTGGGAGGCGCAGGCTGACGCGCCCTACAACCACCATCTCCTCCAGGAGCATCTGCAGGCGGAGGAGCAGATCACCGCGGAGCGGGCAGAGCAGGAGGCGCTGCTCGACTCGTACCGCTTGACTCGCAAGGGCCGCCTCGAGCGCTGGCGGCAGCGCATGCGGGTGGTGGAGGCTGCGGCCGCCTACAAAGAGGCTAGCAAAGAGGGCGATGAAGCGGGCGAGGCGCTGTTTGGCGAGACCGAGGACGAGGCAGAGGACAATGCCGGCTCCGACGAGTCCCCGCTCCGCTGGCGTCGATGAGGCCCTGCTCTGCCGAGGCCCCGCGGCGCCAACAACGAGGCAGAGGACACCGCTGGCTCCACCGAGGCCCCGCCCCGCCAACAACGAGGCAGAGGACATCGCCGGCTCAGCCGAGGCCCCACCCTGCCGGCAACGCGGGGGAGGATTTCCATTGCTCCGCTGAGGCGCCGCCCGCCGGCAACGAGACAGAGGACATCGCCGGCTCCGCCGAGGCCCCGCCCCGCTGCCATCGAGGCCGTGCCACACAGAAAACGAGGAAGAGTAGAACACGGTAGGTCGCCGCTGCTCGGGTCCAAGTAAGGCCACTGCTGCTTCCCTCCTATTGAAGCCAAGCTAGGTGGGTTGACCATTGACGGCCGGTTAGCTTCTTGGCAGCGACGTGGAGTCGGGGAGTTCTGCTGGAGAGTAACGCTGCTTCTACTTAACTGCTGGTGCAGTTGGCTGACTGACACGTGGGCCCAACAGGCCACATGTTAGTTACGCAACTGCACCTGCAGTTAAGTCACTGAAGCTTCTGTTCGGCTCAGTGGGACACAGGTGGGTAGCTTCGGTTAATTAATTATACCTCCAACGTGCCCCTTTTTAGTTGAAGAATGTATGAAATGTAATGAAATCTGGCATGTTTATATGAAATCCGACCGTGTATGAATGAACTTATTTCGATTAGTTCGAATTCCTGTATCACTGGCATTGGATGAACATGCAAAACAATATGTACTCCCTCCGGTCCTTTTTACTCTGCATATTAGAATTCTCTGAAGTCAAACTTCACAAAGTTTGACCATATTTATATCAAAAAATATCAACATCTGCCATGCTAAAGTTATACAATATGGAACTTTAAGTCATGACACATCTATTGATATTGATTTCAAATTGTGAATGTTGGTACTTTTTTCTATAAAGTTGGTCAAACTTTACGAGGCTTGACTTCAGTCAAATCTTATATGCGAACTAAAAAGGACCGGAGGGAGTACCAGCATTATTCCCAGGGTGATCACCTCATTTGCAGCAGTTTCACATGTACTCCCTTCGGTCCTTTCTAGTCTGCATACAAGTTTTGTCTGCAGACAAAGTATCTCTACTTTGACCAATCTTATACAAAAAAGTATGCACTTTCACAATGTGCGAAGTAAAAAGGAACAAAAGGAGTACAAAGAGTTTGAGCAGGTTTTTAGCGTTTCTGTACATTGCAATAAAACACACAGGCCAAGCAATTCATAGAGAACAATCAAAACAATCGATGATTATGCATCTCAACGACTCACATGTCAGAGGCAATATTTACTTCACAACTAAAGAATAAAGAAAAAAATGATCGACGCTGCTGACAGCAAGGGCGTCCCATTCGAAAATATCAAACGCATGTCTTGCTAAAATCAATGAGCAAAATTTGACAAGGTTGTCCCATTCCAAAATATTAAATGCCTACAATTGTGGAATGGGTAGGGTTTTCCATCAGTTCGGACATTGACATGGCACCTCGTGCTAAATAAACAAGCTGTTCTTTTTGTGCAGTTCCACCAAAATCAACCAAATTCGTGCGTAGCTTGTATGATTTCGCCCTTATATGTTGCAATGCCTTGAACTTATCGGCACCTCCTTTCTTGTGGTGGAAATGAATGATTCGATGTATTCATGAACATTTTGTGCAGTTCCCATTGAAATCAAGCTAAGCACCCCTGTTTGCACAAATACAAAAAAGTGATTAGTATAGAGCAAACTGTACTATGAATTGACAGTTTCAACAGGCACATACATGGTCCATGTAGAGCACACTTTTAGAAAAATGGAACTCACCAGAAAGAATCCTAGAACAACATTGTACTCGCGCATCACAACAAAAAAATGGAGATTTTGTCAGTCCTTCTGAGCTGAAGTTAGTTTGGTCTTGTGGGGAGTAATGTAACCATCCTTCAACTACTCCTTCTGATGATAAGATAGACAGGGCTTCTTCGTCCTGGCATAATCGGAACTAGTCACTTCACGTACTCCATATTCTTCTTCAGAGGAAGATGATCCTGTTGTGCAAAGACAAGAGAACTACTAAATGTTAGCATCACTGTTTGCTCAAAAAAAGGAAAGGAATTATTTAAAACATCACAGATGAAGCACTTCTCAAGGACAATACCACTTTTTCATGACAACACCAGGAGTTGATTTTTGTTTTTCTTCCCCTTGTTCTTCCCCTTCATCACTTGGTTCAATAACAAAAAAGCTTCGCCTTCAATGTAAGATTTGGCATGTCAATTAGAGAGCACAAGTATAGTACTAAACTTAATTTTCTGATGAAAGTGGCAAAATACAGGCCAGCAGTTGTGAAATATTCTTATCTTACCTCAATGGGATATTATGATGCACATACAGATTGGAAGTCTTGTCTCCATTTGTGCAGTTCACTAAAATCAAGCAACATTATCGTACAAGTAGCACAACATATGAATGCACACTACAGAATCATGTGAAAGAAGGCTAGTACTGACTTCTCATGATACGGAATTCAAACAACTCACAAGAAGAAGATCTGAACCAAATTCGCCTTAACAGATAGGAAGTAAGATCTCCTCTTGTGCAGTTCCACTAAGATCAAACAATCAAGCAACGTTGTCGGTGTGACATTTTGGTTGAACTGCACAAAACACTCTTAAAACAAAAGTGTTTTGTGCAGTGCAACAAAAGGTCACAATGGCAACGAGGTGAAGCAGATAACCCTGTTTACACAGAGGTGCAAAGGAAACAATTAGTGGTCAATAACGATGGATGACACAGAAGCCAACAAAAAGAAGCATCTACCTTATCTAAATGGGAAAGAAAGCAAGACAGTAGCATTTCTCAAACGGTGGCATTGATTAATATTAACATAGAGATTATATTAACAATAAAATTTGTTAAACATGTAATTTGCTTTTAACTGTGGCATTGCATCAATTTTCCAGCGATATTATTAGAGGGTGTTTGTTTACAGGGACATTTTGGTGTAGGGACTAAAAAAACTCCATGTCAGTCCCATCTAAACCAAAGAGGAGGGATTTTTAGGGACTAAAAGTGGCCATTTGGGACTAAAGAAAGAAGACCCTGAGGGAGTCTTTTTGGGACTTTTTCCAACAGTTGCCCCTGCCACGCATCGCACCTTGTCTCTATTAGTTCATTACTAGGGGTAACATGGTCTTTTAGCATGTCATTTAATAACCTCTAGTCCATGTTTAGTCCCTGGAGCCCAGCAGGTAGGGACTAGGGAGTTTTTAACCAAACAGGGCCTTAGATTAACAACATCTAATGAGTTGCACGGGACAGTGGACGCACCAACACCATGTGCATCTACCGATGTACTATGGTCATGCACAGTCTGTTGCAACAAAGAACAAGCAACCAAGGAGCATATTTGTGTTGGTCCCAGTTTTGTTATCTTTACACGCCTTTCCCTATGTGAGCGCAGCAAATCTAGTCCTGCTCAAACTCTACAGCCTTGTCCCTTCGTTTCCTTTTTGAACAAGTACTTTCGCCCCTTCCTTTCCTCTTTGAACCACGTCCTAGATTTATGCGATACAACTTTCCCCACTACTTTCCCCCATTCCTTTCCTCTTTGAACCACATCCTAGATTAATGCTATACAACTTTCCCCCTTCATTTCCTCTTTGAACCACGTCCTAGATTCATGCTATATACAACTTTTCCCACTACTTTCCCCCACTCCTTTCCTCTTTGAACCACGTCCTAGATTCATGGTATACATGCAGCTAGAGCAATGCATGTGGAGTAAGTAAATTATACCTTAAGGTTCTTGGGGCATGGTTCGGTGGGCGACGGGACGACGGCGAAGAAGAAGGGGTCGGAGCCCTCCCGCGCCGCCGCTGGGTGGAAAGTGAATAGCTGCGCCGGTAGTCCCTCACCGACGGCGACATCATTAAGCCTCCTTCCCTTCCCGGCGGACGGATCCTGCTGGCTCTTTGAGCAGCAGTGAGAGGAGAGAGAGGCCAACGAAGTCTTGTTTAGATCTGGAGAGGGCAAGAGAGTGTGAAGAGAGCAACTACAAGCGCTGAGGCTCCAGCGGGAGAGGGCGAGAGAGTGAGCGAACAGGCTAACCAGCTACACAACCCTCCCGTTATATTCAACGAGAGGGAAATAACCTTTTATACATTCCTGCATTCATGTGACAAGCATGCCGTGTTTTTTTTGTGTGTGTGTGGGAGTCATTGGGATTTCAATCATAATCGTGTCATGTGGCTTTGGTGGTAAGACTATCCACAGTGGTGCAGAAATAATGCAGCCTTAGTCACCTTACCTCTCTCCACGTAGTACGTTGGGTCCCACCAATCAGAGGGTGAAACAAACAAATTAATAAGACAAATTAAAAGCGCCAGCGGTGTATCTTACCTCACACATCTCGCTACTGCTCGGGAACACTATCCAATTGATCCCTTTGTTCGCTCACGTACTATTTTAAGTGAATCCTTATTATAACATGCACACAAAATTTGGCCACTTGTATCTCGTATACTTACTACTGCCTCTGTCTAGGTGTAATAAGTCACGTTAGAAGGTGCAACGGGACCAAGGTGCGTGTGTGTGTGTGTGTGTGTGTGTGTGTGTGTGTGTGTGTGTTTAACACCATGTGTGTGTTAGAGAGAGCGACATATCGACCTACTCCTACAGAGAGATGTTGTGTAGTGTATGATTTTAGCCGCGAGAGTCGATGCATCCTCTCGTTTCCGTGCGTGTCCGGTAGGGACATGCGGACAGCTGCCACGCTCGTTCCTGACCAGCCTGGCCCACCCAAAGCCCCTCCATCACCCGAGCGCGCTTCCCGCCCGAAACGGTCAGCGCCACTCCAAAGAATCGGTGCCGCATTCATGCTCGGGCAGAGCGGACGCGACCTCTCACTGGCGCAAGAGTGATGGTTGCTTCGTCCGTCCAACTTACTACTAGGTCTATGTGATTTGAAGGCTCATTGGTCTTTATTACTGAGGTGGTAGGACTGCTGGATGTCCCAAGCTTTCGGCGAAAGGACGTATACTACTACTAGATTACAATTTTCTCCATTCTTACAGCAGAGGCGTGCAAGAGCAGTGAAAACACGCAGGCTCAGTGATTACATGGCCCACCTCACACTACTATCACCGTGCGACACCTAACTCTTTACATAGTACTCCCTCCGTTCCTAAATATTACTAGATGAGTCCCCGCGCGTTGGCGCGGAACAGCGGTATATCTCTGTGCGCAAAATTATCGATTTCATAGAACAAAAAAAAAACTCTATAACCGCATGACAAATGTGGTAGCCAAACTAAATAAACTCCCATCATCATTTAGATCATCCCAAGTAAGGAAAAAATATCAGCCAACTCCTGAACTCCTACTGCATAATGGGATTATATTTTTCTTTTTGACATGTTAATGGGACTTAAAAGCTCACTTACATGCATGCTACCAGTGCATGCTTGCATGCAGACATGTTGATGTGATTTAAAACCCACTCATATGCATGTGGCACGGTATTTCTACATGCTTGCATGTGGCTTAGTGCGGAGCCTCTCAACGTCAAGATCAGACGGCTATTATGGACTGATTTACTTCATCTAACAGCTACATCAATTTTGATGACGTGGCTCAAGGAGAGGATGGAGAATTCCTAGTAGTGGGGGCTAGCTATTACTAGTAGATATAAGTCTTTGTAGAGATTCCACTATATATGGAACAAAATGAATGAATCTACACTTAAAATGCATCTATATACATCCGCATGTGGTTCATGGTGAAATCTCTACAAAGACTTATATTTAGGAATGGAGGAAGTACTAGTATAGTACGTACTGTAATTTATCAGCGAGATAAATTTGTACAATGCTATGAAGCTTCCAGCTTCTGTTACATGTATCTTGCGTCCAAGGTTGCCCGTTGCAACATTTCATCAAATACAAAGGAGACTAACATGCATGCTATTGCATCTCAATGATTGACAGATCATAGCAAATATGTACTCCCTCCGTTCCAAAATAAGTTTCTCAACTTTGTGCAAACTTTAGTACAAAGTTGTACTACTACTAAAGTTGACACTTATTTTGGAACAGAGGCAGCTAAAGAAAAAAACGATCCATGCAGTCCCTAGCCCTTGAACCGTGAACCCTGACCAGGCTTCAATTTGCTGGCAACCTTCGAGCTTCCTAATAAATGAAGTTTGCAACCTTTTGACCATCGGATCATTTTGTGCAGTTTCACCAAAATCGAGATGAGCATCCCTGTGGCAAAGAAATTGAACAAGCGTGATTAGAATAAGGTTACTGGGACTAGTTGATGAGACATAAACTCATCACAAATACAGTACGTAGAAGCCAGTAGAGGTATGTGCGGGGCAAAGAAGTAGAGAAATATCCACAGGGAGTGATGTGCGCAGCTGGAGCAGTGGTGCAAGCCAGCTGTAAAGGGAGTTGTACCTGAGGGACGTAGCTGAACCTTGAGGAGGGCGGCGGGAGGCGGCAACTTCCCATGTCGCGGAAGTAAGCAAGGGACGAAGGCAACCTCACCGGCTTTGTGAGAGAGAACGGCGTGGACCCCTTATCAGGACGTGCCAACAGTGGGTTTTCACCGTCGGCGACGGCCACCGCATCTACACTAAGCATCCACCCCTTCCCCAAGAAGACGTGATCCGCCGGGATGTTAGAGATGTGGCCACAGTCATTTTGTGCGAGAGAGTGTGAAGAGAGCAACCCCAGCAAGCAACCGTGTAGGCTGGCCCGTCCTGACTATGTATTCCTTTTCTCTCCATATGAACCTATCATATTGCGTACGTGCCACTGAAGAAAAAAAAACTTTATTTATAAATGACGCGGCACCTACTACTCGTTATCCTATAACCTTGCACTTGGCATCTCCAAAATATTGACCTTGCGATTGGCTCTTCGCCTCTTCGGGAAGTCGAGCAATAATGGTAGTGCAGTATATATCATTCTGGCTATATGAGACCGAATGAATTGCTGCACGTCCACCACGTGGGCGAGGGTCGAGGGGCGAGGGAGAGTGCTACATATGGAGCAAAATGAGTGAATCTACACTCTAAAATACTTCTATATACATCAGTGTTTGGAGTATGTACTAGTAGTTCATATTGAAATCTACTAAAGGACATATATATTCCAAACAATATGATATAATCTCTATAACCAAGGTAGTAGGGACGAGGAGTAAACGTAGGGAGTAGTAAATTTTTCTCCTCGTCCTGCGAGCCACCGCGCGCATGGGCGAGGGAGCGGGCGTAAGGCGTAGTAAGCAAGCTTCACCTCATCCTGCAAGCCACCGCGCCCGTGGGCGGGGGAGACAGCATACTAAGCAAGCTTCTCCTCGTTCTGCGAGTTGATGGGACACATCAAAAGTACTCTAGTGTATAGAGCCTTGCCTCTAAGGTAGGCCCCACATGGTTTGCCTCTTTTTTAATTTAACATAACGCGTCAAGTCGCAATTTGTTTGTTCACCTGTGGTAGACGATCCTCCCTCCACCAAGTGGACAACCAGTACACGTGCCAAATTACCACATGGGATGCCTTTTTCGTACAGAAACGAGCTCCACCGTGTACCCATGCGGGTGTGGTTGGGAAAGAGACGGGAGTACGTGCGCCGTGCATGCACCTCTTCTCTTCATGCACATTCCCCACCTATGTGGGTGTGTGTGAGAGATACAAACCGCATTCGTGAGTGTCTTTTGTTTTGGGGTGGGGGTTGATTTCGTGAATTATTTGTGGGAATATGTGTCGATGACATCTCAAACAAAATTTTGCATGCAATGTGTGTGAAATGGTGGCCTATCCATATCATACATAGAGGATCGGGCAATCCACGAGAAGAGAGGGAGGGGTCATAGCTATCGATAGAGTCGAAGAGAGCATCAAGTGGGTGGGTGCGAGATCGATGAAGAGAGACATCGAAATTGTGTGTGTGTACAAGTCAAAGATATAGGGCGACTGGCCTACCGGAACGTTAGAGGGCACACGTCAAGTTTGTGTGTGGTAGGGAGACATGACTACAGCGCTCGATGTATCGGTGTGTGTGGGGGGGAGGGGGTGGTGGGAGGGGTAGGCACAGGCCTAACTATAGAGGTAGAACGACTCGTATATGTGCTGAGAAAGAGAGACCCAGCTATGTCTTGAGGGAGATCGGTCGACATCCATACATAACTGAAGGACGAGAAATATGATGGGAGAGAGATAGAGGAGAGAGAGGGAGGGAGAGGGAGGGAGAGGGGTAGAGTGCTGGATGGGTGATGGAGATGCTTCTCGAAGATGGTGGGAGAGGCCTACTAGACAAACTGAGGGTGGAACTGCAATGTTATCAATAAGAGTGGGGATGTGTTTCTGTGTGTGCTTGTGCGTGATAGATCTGTCGGGACGCATCCATGGATGATGAAGGGGAACCATGTGTTTGGTAAGCAAACCTAACTAGATCGGTAGATCAATTGTTGTTTGTCGGAGGAAGGGAGAGACACAACTAATGAGGTAAATCGATTGACGTGTGGGTAAAAACGAGTTATAAGGACCTAGCTAGCTATATGTATAGCGAGAGATCGGTCGGTGTACGTCCATTTGTTAGAGGCTAATAAGGCCCAGCGAGACGGATAGACAGAGAGAATGGAGCTAGGAGGTGGTGCATGAGGCCCAACTACTAGCTAGATAGGGGGAGGAGTATGCGGTTGTGAGAGAGCGATGAAAAGAGGGGCGAGAGTTTACACGTGTGTCTGACCGTATGAGAGACACGAGGCAAGGACACATAAAGGAGGAGATTGAAGGTGTGTTTGTATGTTGTAGGCATGCATCGCTGGAGAGGTTTATCGATCGGTGTGTGTCGGAAAGGAGTTGTGGAGACTCTGGGAGAACGACCTAAAGAAAAAAATGAATGTGCCCGGTGGATAGAATGCCGAGGGAGGGGGAGGGTGAGGAGGGCATGTGCATGCACGAGAGAAAGTTAGTGGTAGCTACAAAGGTTAGAGGATTGTGTGGGTGTAAGAGACTAACAAAGATCATAATTTGATATGAAAGCGGATTCATATATTTGAATAGGAGATCATAGTGTTTTAAACATTGCATGCATGAATATAGCGGTGATACACGTGTTGTGCACATGTTATACCATAATGTGATAATGCATGGTGTTTGCAACTCACAGCTAAATGCCGAACAATCTAAATCATACTATATATCAAAAAATCTCACATTTTATTTGAATTTCTGATAATGTGTGGCGTTTGCAGCTTACAACTAAATATCGAACAATCTAAATAATACTATATATCAAACATTCTCACATTTTATTTGAATTTGTGGTAATGTATGGTGTTTGCAACTCACATCTAAATACTTGTTCGCGTATGGGGCGGGGCACCATACATAATGT
Organism: Triticum dicoccoides; assembly: GCF_002162155.2. Taxonomy (NCBI): domain Eukaryota; kingdom Viridiplantae; phylum Streptophyta; class Magnoliopsida; order Poales; family Poaceae; genus Triticum; species Triticum dicoccoides. The sequence continues at coordinate 130,003,143 of NC_041382.1, read as the reverse complement.
GATAAACACATTATACATATGAGACATGGTTTAGATTATGAAGATCTAGCTAGACTAGAAATGTAATGTGTTTGAAATCAAAATAAAGTGTATTCAAAAAATCTAGTTCGAGTTCATATAGTACACATAGTTCATATGTAACTCGAGACTAATCATGTGGTGTGCCGTGAACATAATACAAAAACGATGGTTTAACTTGACAATAATGATGATTGTAGATCTTATTAAAACAGAGAAACGAATTCAAATGCTTTGACTTCACAACAATCATTACTGTAGATCTTATTCAAATAGAGAAATGAATTCAATTTAGTTCATATTGAAGCGGTAGTATATACGTTTGGAATGCACTAAAACGTTCATTTGAGTAGTAGGTTGCATGCATTATACACGTAGCAAAATATTTTAATTGAACATAACATGAATTCAAAGTTTTGAATGACATTTGTAGGGCGCATTGATTTGGTACAATACACATTAGGCTTGTCCAGAAATTTCAACCCGCGCCTTGTTAGCCCGAAATATTTAAGATATATCTTTGTCTCGTTGTGCTCCGACAACTCCCTCCATCTCAACCCGCACATTGCTATTCTGAAATTACAACACGCGCGAAAACTCCCACCTCCTGTGAAATCCCGACACGCGAAATGCCCGTGGTACCCCTGAACCAAAAGAACTGCCTCAAATCGGTGGGGGCACTGTCGTAACTTACCCCACATTTCGGACAAGCGCGTCTCTAAGCCATGGTTCCCCACTGCCATCCCATCTGCCCACCCATTCGTACACCGAGGCCGCAAAAACCCGCGACGAAACCCCACACCCTGCTCCGTCCGCCACCCTGCCGGAGCCTCTTCCCCGACGACGTCGTCCACAGCAACACCTCGACGTCCCTCATCCACCGTACCAGATGAGGATCCGTCATCGATCTCATCGTCCCGCCGGTTCAGCCACACCGTCCTCCACCTCCAAGGAGCTGCCCCGACATTCCCCTCGTCTTTCGCGCCACCTCCATTCCCACACCGCCGTCTTCACCTGCACCACCGGAAGAGCATCATCATCACCGTTTCCTCGGATGAAGCTGCGGCCTAATCGGTGCCACCAAGGAGGTTGTACACTAATCGCCGCATTTTCTTCTTGATTCGATCTCACGGTGCTGCCGGCGCTCGGCCCCGAGCCGACACGGCGCGGCTCCATCCACGGCGGCGTCGCCGGCCACTTACTCCATGGCGTCACTCCCTCGGCGGCGACGTCCACATCAGTAGGACCTGCTGCTGCTTTAGCTCTCGCTCGCGCTACTGCTCTGCTCCTGCTCTCAGTCCCCTGCTTGGTCCGCTCTTGCTATTGCTCTTGCTCGCGCTGCTGCTCTCGCTCTTGCTCTTGCTTGCGATGCTGCTCCGATTTAGCTACACTTCACTTCGATGCCATCGGGGTGAAGGAAGAACCAGCCGCAGCGGGAAGGGGGGCTCGCCGGAGAGGTACCCCACTATCTATCTTAGGGTTCAGGATGGGGGCGATGGTCGCCGGCGGTGGCGGGGCGTTGGCGGGGCGGTGGCGTGGGGATCGCCGAAGAAAAAGCTCGGCATGGGGGGGCCTAGAGGGATGGCCGAGGCGGCGGCGGACCGGCGGTGGGGAGTGTTTTTGGAGCGGGCGGCGCGGCGCACCGCCGGCCGCGGGGGGCTGCTGTTTGGCCGGCTCAGGGGGTGGAGGTTGAAGATGAACCGTAGGCCCTTGATTTCGTATCCAACGGCTGCAAAATCGACTGACCAGAGATGAAAAAGTCAGTCGACCGACGTGTAGCCTCACCTTGCTAGTGCGTCCAGTTTCGACAGCAAAATTCAGTTTCGACAGCAAAATTCAGTTTCGACAGTTAAGTTCAGTTTCGACAGTTAAGTTCAGTTTCGATAGTTAAATTCAGTTTCGACAGTTAAGTTTAGAGATGAGCGACTGATGTATTTTACATCTAGCACTTTGTGGTTATGTATTTTATGTCATGTATTGGAGATGCTATTAGAATTCCACTCAGAATAACATTGTTCATTGTCTCTCTTGTCCTACTTCAGCCTCGGCGTCGTACAACTCACCGGAGCTGCTCTAACGACGAAACCCTCCATCACAGCGGAGCACTACCTCGGGCTCCATCTCCAGACGCCTAAGATCTTCTTCCCCTCCTCCGACAGCCAAGTCAGCCAGAGCATCCTCACCGGCCAACCCAATCACACTGAGATCGACATGGCTTCGCCAAAGAGGTTTACATTTGTTGCATCTCTTTTTTACTCTACATGTTATATATATTGTCCACTGAGCACACATATTTGTTCCTTTAGTGTCTCCTTGAAAGAAAAAACGTAGGAATTTTAATTTTCACTTGTCCTCCTTTTCAAATTCCTATTCATGAAGCAAAAGACTAAGAGATAGTAGCATAATAGCATTATAACCGTACATTTTCTTGTGGTTTGACTTAATCTCACCATGCTTCTTTGCATCCTGTGATCTTCCAATTGTTGTGAATCAAACACCCAGATAGGCAGAAATCCTGTGTTTTTAAATTCTCTGTTTTGCACGTGCATTCCAATCCTATTCCTGTCTATTTCCTATCCCTGCATTGTTGTAATCCTCCAATTTAAACGAGCCCTTACAGAATTACTTCTCTTACAGATAGTTGTCAAAGAAAACCTTGCGTGGTTTGTCCCACTCCTGTTGCGCCGTCGTCCACCCCAGCTCAGCTGCTCCAATGACAGAAGGGTCCAGCAAAGCAGGGATCCGGCCTCCAGACTGTCTTTCGCCGCCTCAGATCTTCTTCCCCGCCGCTGGCAGCCATGAAAACTGCACTACCATCATCAACTGAGCAGATGACCTCGAGGACTACACGGGGCCGCAAGAGAGGTCGCACTCTTTCGTGTCTGCTTACGTTATGCATCGCTTAATATTACATGCTACTTTATTGTCCTGTTCACCGATTAGACTCTGAGTCAGCTCCAAACTAATGGTCAAACTTGAGTTTTTAAATGGTTGTGGGGTACATATCGGGGCCGCTATCAATAGTATCTATCTACTATCTGGTTAATCTCCGGTGTCTACTATGAGTTTCATGTTGGGTGGGAAACAAATAGTAAAGAAGCCATTATCTACCTGCTATTATTGGTTTTGGGTCTATCCACAGGTTGCCACCATCACTCTGGATTTCTGCATGCACTCCTTACATAATCTCACTATGTTTTATTCCTATGCATGACAGTTATTGTAAACAATGGAACTGAACATGTAGAGCAAAAGAGACAAGCCTTGTGTGGCAATAAAATTTCATGCAAACGTCGCTCCATGGTAGGCGCAAAGGCAGCCCCCCTCCATGCATTTCGGATTGTAATCGAGAGGAAGATATTTGTTCTGAGGGGGATTCAGAAGGAGAAGACAACTCGTATTTACCCCCTGAGGTCTTTGCTCTAACTTGGCATGTTGATGTTGGTTATATCATGCATATGGTGTCTTGCGCTGCTTACTTTATACATCAAATATGTCATCTGCTTAGTTTAGACATCCTTTGTGTGAATGCCATCTGTTTAGTTTATTCATCGTTTATGTGAATTATGCAACGCCATCTTGTTTAGCCAGGCATCATATATGTGAATTTTGCAATGCCATCCTACTTAGCCAGTCATCTTATATGTAAATTATATCAGGCCATCCTTTTTTTTGTTACATATTACATTTGTCAACAATGTTATTACATTCAACTGCTCTTCGTGTGCATCAGCCATTTGACACGGTGATGGCAAATTCTGGAGTGAAAACAAGGTCTTCAGAGCAGACTATGCTATCTAACGAAGCGCATATCTCGCTGGTTACGGATAGCTCCTCAGAGGAGGATTTAGAGACAGATGACCAGTCCTATTCCCCCCCGAGGTGTATGCTCTAACTTGGCAGGGTTATGTTGCTCATATCATGCGTATGGTGTCTCGCATTGCTATGTCATTTGATTAGTTTAGACATGCTTTGTGTGAATGCCACCTGTTCAGTGTCTAATTACCATATATGTGAATTATGCATTGCCATCTTGTTGCAAGACACTATATATGTGAATTATACATTGCCATCTTGTTGCAAGACATTATATATGTGAATTATGCAATGCCATGCTGTTTAGCCAATCATCATGTATGTGAATTATATCATGCTATCATTTTTTTGTATTACATGTTCCATTTGGCGACAACATTTGTATATTCAACTACTCTTCCTGTGCATCAGCCATTTGAAGCAGTGATGGAAGTATCTGGAATGAAAACAAGGTATTCAGAGCAGACAATGCTACCTACTAAAGCAGACATCTTGCTGGTTACAGAGAGCTCCTTAGAGGAGGATTCAGAGACTTATGACCAGTCCTATTTTCCCCCTGAGGTCTATGCTCAAACTTGGCAGGGTTATATTACCCATGTCATGCATGTTGTCTTGCATTGCTTAGTTTTTACATCATATATGGATTGCCATCTGCTTACTTTCTTACTATATAAATCATATATTTGAATTATATCATGCCATCATGTTTACATAGTACATACACATCATCTATCTGAATTATGGCATGGCAACCCATTTAATAAAGACATCATATAGTTATATCATCTCATTCTGTTTAGTGTTTACAGTCATCATATTTTGAATTATGGCATTCTATCCGTGAATGTATGTGAATTATGGCATGCCAACCTATTTAATAAACACATTATATAGTTATGTCATGTCATCCTGTTTACATAGTCTCATATTTTGAACTATGTCTTTCCATCTTTTTTAGTTAGCCATCATAATGTGAAATTGTGTCATGCTATCCTGTTTAGTTAGCCATCATATATGTGAAATTGTGTCATGCTATCCTGTTTGGTTAGACAACATAAATATGAATTATTTCATGCCCTCTTTTATTACCCACTATCCATTGCACCTGTCTATCATATAATGTCTATACTTTCAATTACTTTTCTTGTTTATCAGCCATTTGAATTGGAGAGCGTGATGGCAGTATCTAAGGGAGTAACAACACGGTCTTCAGAAAAGATAGTGCTACCAGTTGATGCAGATAGAACCACGGTTGTACTTGCCCAAGGACCAGATCCACCACACATAACCCAGAGTCTCGTAGATTGTACCCCTACCCAGTTGGACAGAGAACCAGCTACACCCCTTCTAACCCCAACCCCGGCAGATAGTAACCCAGTTCCAGTTGACACAACACCGTCTCCACCACAGAGCACCCTAACACGAGCAATTAGTAAGGGAACTACAGTGCCCAAAGCACGAGGACCACCACTCCGAATCCCAACTCAACGCTTAAAGGAGAAGAAGATTTGTTCTCAGGTCAGGTTCTGTAGCTATGGTTCATACTCCCTTGCTCTTGCATGACTGTATTTACTCATACCAACTATTTTCAAATTTGAAGGATGGAATTGAAACTCCAATGGCGCAACAGGTATGTTTTAAACTTGTTTCTTTAACTGGTTTGCTGTTGTAACCTGCTTTATGTTGATTTTAGTTTCAATTGAATAAACAATTATGTTCTCATGTCATGCACATTACAAGTGTTGTTATTGCTCTATAGTTACCCACACTTATATTCTGTCTATTCTGCTTTGTCTTGAACAAATATTATTTGAACTATGTCTCTATCTTTATTTGGCAACAAAAACTAGAATGGTATAGACCATAAAGTGACCATGGTACATAGATATATGTTTGTTTCATGCTGTTATCCTGTCCACTTTACTACTGAACTCATTTACCAAAATGAGTTTCATATACGACATCATAAACATGTGATGTGTCTGCTTGTTTCTCTTTTAGAATGCGGACAAAATATTGGAGAACAGTACCGCGTTATCCAATGGTAAAGGAAGTAATGCAGATGAGGTTCAAGATAGTGATACATCCTTGTTGGTCTCCAAGAAAGCTGATAAAAACTATCTTGACGATAGGAGGGAACCCAAAAGTCCTGTCTTGATGTAGTGTTCGAGTTACTGGCCACTACTGCTGGCACAAGCTCTTCGAACTCGCTGCCTGAATCAGTTCATCTTCTTGAGTCTCAACTTCAAGTTGAAAGACATCGATCAGATGTGCTACGACAGGAAGCTGAAGGACTGAGGAAGTCCCTGCAGAATCCAGATGCATATTTTCTGGTGCAACAGCAAGCGCTGGAGGATTTAAGCGCCAAACAAGAGAAAGTTAATAAGCTTGCTAAGCATCTTGCCAGCATTATGGGTACCCAGGATATTGTTTCTTGAGATCTTCTAAAGTGGTTTCAGTTCTGGATTTGTTTTGCTTCGGCGTTTATTTGCGTTGGTCGCCAACTTTGACAACCAGTGTATATGATATGCTGCTTTGTTCCCTATATTTGCACTGGTGGCGAACTTTGATGCCCAGTGGATGTAATATGTGAAATAGCCGTGATAGCCTAGCTTAGTTGCTTGCTTATTTATTTCCTTGTTGTCTTGTTTATTTGTTTTCTTGTAGTCATTGCAGTTCTTTTTCCGCGGTCAGCTAGTGGTTGCAATAACCTATTTTTTAAAACTAGGCCACAATAACCATGGGCTAATATTTACTATAGTGACACTGGGCCTCCTACTGGCCGTAGTAATAGTGGGCCTTCTACAGGCCGTAGAAACAATGGGCCTTCTACGGGTCGTATTATCAATGGGCCTTATACGGGCCGTATAATCAATTGGCCAAACATGGGCCAAACAGACCGCATTATGGCCGTAAACAGGCTAGAGTTGGAATCGTCCGTTCATGGGCCGACCATAACGCGCCATCATTAATAGGCCGTATTTGATGACGCTATGAAATCGGCCCAACGTATTAATGGACCAAAAATGGGCCGATTGTAACCACGGGCTGAATTTGGCCCACAAGCAGAAAAAGACAGTAACGGGTCGTAAGTAAACGAATGCTGGAAATGAGCCCAAGAATAAATGGGCTTTGAGAAGGCCAAAAGATAACATGGGCTGGAAACGGCCCAACGGAATAACGTGCCGTTAATGGGTATAAAGTGATACACTGTTCATTACGGGCCAGTTTCACCACGGGCCGTTAATGGGTGTAAAGTGATACACTGTTCATTACGGCCCAGTTTCACCATGGTCCTTTAGTAGGCCAAGAGTTACATAGGGCCTCATATGGGCCGAAAGACGTCATGGGCCATACATGGGCCAGAAGTGAAAACGGTCTGGAATCATATTGGATGGCCCAGATGACGCTACCGGGCCTAATTCGGATAGGGTGTAACGGGCCTTGGGTTAGCGGGCTGTAAATGGGCTATATTCGAATAGGCCGTTAACAGGCTTTCCATGGGCCGGCCCGCCAGCTTTTGACCAGGTCAAACGGGCCGGCCTTTTCACAGGAATGGGCCACTGTTGGGCCGTGCCACGTGTCGACGTCCAACGAGTGGTTGACATCTGTCCCAACGATGAGCCGACACGTGTTTCCTCCAGCCAATGATGATTTTACACGTGGAAAATCCCCATTGGTCGGGGTTGTTAACGGGTTATCGGATCCAAAACCCGACCCGGTAGCTTAACGGCGTTCCGTTACGGTGGATGCCACGTGTCGGTCACCCTTGACGAAAGCACTTCTGTGGCGCATGATTTATCGTCATGGAAGTGGACACTTCCGTGATGATAATTTTGGTAATGTCATGGAACACTTCTACGACAGCACAAGTATGACTATCTTGATTTTGTCATAAATTTGTCATGGATGTACATGCATGACAAAAAAACGACCTACTGTGACAAACACGTATCATCACGGGAGTGTATTTTTTTGTAGTGCTTGGGCCCCACATGGCATACACACAAAAAGTGTGGCAAGATTCCCTTAGGCTTGCCAACTTGTGGCTCTCATTTTGATGAACTAACATTAGGCAAGTTTGGCAAAAATGTGTGGCGAAGTGTGGCAATGCTAGTCCTCGAACCAAACAGCCCGGGCTGTTTGGTTCTAGGCCTAACCATGCCACACTTTGCCATACAATATTGCCACACTTGCCTAAGGTTATAGTTCTTCAAAATGAGAGCCACAAGTTGGCAAGCCTAAGGGAATCTTGCCACACTTTTTGAGTGTGTGTGATGTGGGACCCTAGTATGGCTTGCCTAAGGTGTGGCTTGAACCAAACACCCACCCAAGTTGGTCAAACTTGCCTAATCTTAGTTGTGGCAACCTTAGGAAAACTTAGTCTCAAACCTAAATCTCTAATTGCGCGACCGCGCGAGCGAGGCGATGGTCGTGGTAGGCGCGACCATGATACGGGCTGCTGGTAGCCCTTGGATCTGAGATCGAATGGTCGCATGCTAAGTTGCTGAAAATTTGCAGAATAACCCTCCAGGATAGGATATTCACCCATAGGTCTAGAATCACGCCATGCAACCGTTCGATCTCAGATCCAAGGGCTCTCGGAAGCTTCGTATCACCTGTAATTTTCCTGATGCTTGACATGACATCGAAAACCATTTAATTGGGCATCAAGTAGACATGACATCTAATTGGGACCCCATAGTACTGCGCATGAATCCATTTATCCACCAGGCAAGCCACTACCCTGCCGTTCGCACGCCCCCCCCCCCCACTCGGCATTTTTTGAATCGATAAACCTCTCCTAGTCGTCTCGTCCTTTCACATTACGGCAGTTCCACTAATCCTAACCCTCCTCCCAAATCCATGGCGTCCCAAATCTCCATGGTCGGCGGTGAGTACAAGGTTAGAACCATCACCGGTGATGAGTTCGACGTCAACTACACCCGTTCTTCCGCAATGGTGAAAGAATTCCTTGCTCGCTTCAAACACATGTTCGAAAACTCAAATGATGAGTGGGTCGCTGGGCTAGATGTTGAGTACACCACAGTCCTGGGAAGCGAGAAGAATCTAAAGGAGGCCGAGAAGAAGAAGCCTGCCGCGATCCAGGTTTGTGTGCATGATTGATGCTTGGTCTACCACATATGCCATGCCGACGTTGAGTGCGAGGAATTTAAGAAGTTCTTCAAGGGTGCCCGAGTCAAATTCATTAATGTAGACTTTAGGAACGACAAGGAAATCCTGGGTTGGATAGGCCTCGTTGTAGGCAACCCCTTTGTCCTCCAGAAGGAAGGGCTGGCGCCCTCCCGTGATCAGCCTTCAATGCTGACCCTGGCAGGAGCCATGGTTCATCATTCGTACGGTAAACTGAAGAAACCTCCACACACATTTCATCATGCATGGCAGTGGAATGTACTTGATATAGAGCACATCCACTACACTGCAGTGGATGGCTACCTTTGTTTCAATATCTACAAGGGTTGGATGAAGAGCAAGAGCCAAGTGTGTGGTTCAAGCAAAGAAGTATCGGCCAAGAGGAAGAGGGACAAGGACGAAGTCGAGGACGTGGACGAGGACTACGAGTAAGGTGGTAGTGTCGTTGCTCATGGTGGTTCTAATGCAGTGTCTACCAGTTTAGTTGCTTAGTTTAATTTCTGGTGTGCTTAGTTTTATTTGAGGGGTGTGTTGTGCTGAGCCCCCAGCAGAACTATGTTATGTTTCTTCTCGTTACTTTAACTCTTCAGTACGTACATACTAGTATTTCTTACAGTTCATCTTTTAGTTGGTGTAGTACTACGACAACCACTCGTTTCTTCACATTATATACGTACAATATATATGGCCAACATCATATAGCCAGTAGTTTAGTTGTCAAAGAATTTCAGGGTGCTTAGTTTTGTCAAAGAATTTCAGGGTGCTTAGTTCTATTTGAGGGGTGTGTTGTGCTGGATAACATTATTGTGACTCAAATCTGTTCTGCCATGTTATAATGACATAAATATCGATGGACCAACATGCCAGCTCTCCCTCTATCTCACTACAGTAAAATAAAGTGTGGGGCCTACTTGATCCCAACAACGTTCTTATTTTCCTGTAAAATTGTTCACTTGGTTACTCCTGACAAGCGGGGCCACACTTATCATTGTGAGAATCGGCTTATTTTTGTCATGTAACATGGTCAATAGGTTTGACGTGAAAATCACAATGTCTAATGGCATTTTGAGCAAACATCTAACTTAACGATGGCATTTTTTAGATATCTAATTGCATTTTTGAGAAAGCATCTCACGGATCAATGTCATTTTTGAGTAGTTGTGACTTCTAATGGCAAAACTGAGTAGTGATACACAACTAGCTTGATAGCTTGTTGTAGTATTAGTATAAGAAAAAGCATGTCCTCGTCCGCGAGCTACCGCGTGCATGGGCGAGGGAGAAGGCGTGTAGTAGTAAATCAAGCTTCTCCTCGTTGTATGAGTCGACGCGACACATCATAGCACTAGCTGCACATGGTTGCCTCTAAACTTGGCTGAAAGACCCGCAGTGTAGAATACTCCATTTGCTGCAACCTCTAACATTTACCCGACCACAAATTAAAATATTTATTCTTGTCTTGACCAGATGAGCGTGCAAACTACAATCACTAGGATGACAGGTAGGGCCAGAAGATTATTTTAATAAAAAAGCATGGAGCCGACCCCAACGATTTTAAGCTTACAGGCACGACACACGCTATCCTAGACTACTCTACACATGGAACTGCCGCATGAGCGTCCGGGCTTCGCTTGGCTCTTCGCCTCTTCGGGAAGTCGAACAATGATGGAGTACTACTGCATGCTTCTGGCCATCTGACACCGATTGAACCGCTGCATGTCCACCGCATGCGGGAGGGAGAGCGTGTAGCGAACGAAACCTTCTCCTAGTCCTTCCAGCCACCATGCTCATGGGCGAGGGAGGGACGCAACTTCATTGACTTCCTGCTCCTTCCTATGCATGCATGACAGGTGGGCCCAACAGGAGGGTGGCCCACCTGTCATGCAGCCAAAGGTAGGTGCAGCCATCGGAGCTCAGTCCGCGAGGGAGAGGGTGTTGTAGTAATCAAACTTCTCGGTCTTGTATGAGTTGATGCGAACCATCAAAGCACTGCACTCGATATATTTCAATAATTTGCATTTACCGATGCATGTCGTGACTCTCCTTTTGATTACTTGCATGTGTTGATTTAATGCACCTTGAAGTAGTATGAATATTATGTGATGGTAAAGCTCTGTAATGCCCCGGCCCTAATAAAGCGAGAGATGGTTGTGCATGAGGAGGGTGAGATCATGCAGATGGAACATGACCCGATAATGGAGCTCTCTGTGGTCTCGCTGGACCTCAGCTTGCTCCACTGCCCCTTGTGCCTCCGCCCCTTGAAGCCTCCAGTGTATGAGGTTCGAATACACCTCGTCCGTTCGGCTGATCAAGCAAGGTGCAGGTTTCTTGATTGATGTGTTGTTCGATTGATTTGTGCAGTGCAAGGGAGGGCACCTGGCCTGTGCGGACTGCCGCGTCGAGCGCCCCGGGAACCAGCGGCAGTGCCAGAAGTGCGAGCGCAGCGGTGGCTTCGATGTGCGGAACACGGGGTGGACGCCGTCCTCTCCTCGGTGAGGGTGGAGTGCCCGCATGAGGGTTGTGGGCTCTACGTCACTTACCACAAGCTCGCCGATCACCAGAGAGTGTGTCCGCTCGCGCCCTGCAAATGCCCTGTGCTCATCTGCGGCTACAAAGGCCCACCGCCGGTGCTCTCCCACCACATCAGCATCGTGCATCCCATGCCCGTGCACAAGATCCAGTATGATAAGGCGCTCTAGCTGCAAGTGCCACAGTCAGAGCCACGGCTCTTGCTGTTCGCGGAGGAGGACGGCCGCGCATTTTTCTTGGTCGGCGGCGTGCTCAACATCGGCGCGCCTATCGCCGTGTCGGTCATCTGCATCAGAGCGGGGGCGTCCCCACTACCGCACTACGTGGCCAAGCTGTGGGCAAATGGCCCGCACGGGGAGCCCAAAGGCAGGACCGACGCCGTCAAGGTGGAAATGGAGGTGACAAGCAGCACGGATCCCGACGACATCGTCGTGCAGGAGCTGACCTTCTTCATAGTTCCTCCCAAGCTGCTGGCCGGGGCTAAGCTGGTGTCCCTCCGCATTTAGATTGACAAGCTCACATCCTAAATGATTCTACAGTGCCTTCTGTTTATCTTAGTAATATGCTAATATAGGGGATAGCTTGGTCTACTTTAGCTTAAGAGATGGTGGGTTTTGGTGGCGATGCAGCAATTACTTCGACATCAGATCAGCAGTTAAAGTAATTTCCAACAGTCGAATGGATATTTTGTGTCTGTTGGAAATAAAGATCCTTTGGGTAAGAAGTATAAGAGCATCTCCAATAGCTTGTCTATATGGATATCTATACTCGCTTTCCACGACGTGAGCCCAAAACAGACATCCAACAGCTTGTCTATATGGTCGTCCAAATATATACATCCTCTAAATCGACCTCGACAATGTCCACGCCTGGACAATGTGAAGGCGTCGTCTAAACTCAGCTGCAGCCATGATTTTTTGCTCTCCCCAGCGACGGCCCACCTGTCATGGTACCTATATATAGACGTTCTGATGCAAAACTGGATGTGTATATGAGGTAATCTTTTTGGACCATTGTCTATATGAATATATAGACATCCAAATATATAGACGTTCTGATGCAAAACTGGACGTGTATATGAGGGAAGCTTATATGCTTGTTTGTTCAGGAAGTGTTGCATACTGGTGTGAGTTGACGCGACACATGAAAGTAGTACTAGTAGTAGTACTCACTCTGATCCTAATTTCTCTGCGCTTAATAAGTCGAGGCGCAGATACCAAGGAGGGCCTGGTTGTGTCTATACTTGGACAACCCACCCGACTGCGCACCAGGCGGACGAAGCTCGTGCCGTGTTGGTGGCGTGTGCAGCCCGCACATTAACCAAAACCTCGTGCCTCCATCTTAGCCTCTGCGTTTTAAAATTCTCAATCTCAAGGCCAAGGAGCAACGTGAAACCTATCATAGAGCCAATCAGATGGTTGAGAACACTACAATTCGTAGCTACAAATGCGTGTCTGAGAGAGGATGAGTGCGTGCGTGCACTGTAGGATCACGGGTTCCGGCAAAACCCTCAAGGTTCGAACATTGGGTGCACGCGAAGATCTCCGCCCTACCGATCCACGTCCTAGGTCAGCTAAGATCTTACGAACTAACTCGACGAACTCACAACACAAAGGACACAAGATTTATACTGGTTCGGGCCACCGTTGTGATGTAATACCCTACTCCAGTGTGGTGTGGTGGATTGCCTCTTGGGCTGAGGATGAATAGTACAAGGGGAGAACAGCCTCCCGAGGAGAGGCGTTCTTATGCTTGGTGAACTTGTGGTCGTCCTGGTCTCTCTTGGTCAGACTGATCGATCGATCTCTCCCCCCTCCTTTTTTTAGCTACGGTGGTGGCTAGCCCTATTTATAGGGGCCCTGGTCCTCTCCCCAAATATTGAGCGGGAAGGGAGCCAACAACGGCCAATTTGAAAGGGGACAGCTAGTACAGCCTATCCTGACAAAAGTAGTCTTTGCCTGCAAAAGGCTCTGGTGGTGACGCAGTCTTGGGCGCCACGGTGACCTCCGTCTTTCTGTCCTTTTAGTCTTGGTCTTGTTGCACTGATATGGAAACTTTTGCTTGACGCCTCGGTACTCCGCGCCTGCGCCTACTTCCTTAGCACCGAAGTGGAAACAAGGACACTGTGCGTGCTGGCGCCCACATGGCGCCCGCCTGGCCTTGGTCGTCATGGCTCACGTCACTAGAACCTCGCAAGGTTCGCCTGGCCTTGAACTCTCCGCCCCTCGTGAGCCAGCCTGGTGAGGCCGCTCCTGAGGAGGTCTTGTGTCATCCGCCTCGCGAGGCTTGGCCCCTCGCGATGGTCTTGAGTCCTTGATGGTGAAGATGGGCCATACGGTCCCGCTCGCAGAGCCACGCCGTGGACCGCAGGCAGGCAAGTCTAGGGACCCCCGTTCCCAGAACACCGACAGTAGCCCCCGGGCCCAAGGCGCGCTCGGGCTTGGCTTCGAGGTGAAGCCAAAGGCCAAGTGCGGAGCACCACGGGCCCCAATAGCCTACGGCCCTGGTCGACGCGTGGGGGTCGATTGAACGTGGGCGTCTCTGCTTCCCCATGCTGCCTCGGCAACTGCCAAACTTGACGAATCCCTGCTGCATGCAAGGGAAATCCATGATTATTACCTTAGATCGTGGAGGCCGGCGGTTGGCCTCCCCTTGTCTATAAATGGGAGGGGGTGGAGCCCCCGTTGCCCATCTCTTCTCTGCCTCTCCTGCTTCTTCTCCTTCCTAGCTCCACTCCTTGCTTGTGCAGTCATGGCGCCGATTCGGAGGTTCTCAGCCACAGAGAAGGGCAAGGCTCCCCTCACCGAGCCCGAGCTGCTCCCGCCGAAGAAGAGGAGGTCCCATCACCGCGAGATGGTAGTGAGGCCGGTGGTGTCGCGGCCTTGGTACGAAAGGCCGCAGCCTGGGTACGCACTGCCCTTGTATGCTTGTGCCGATGGTTCCCGAGGGAGGAGCGACGAGCGTCGCCACCCGCCCCAGGGCCGTGGCCGCCGTGCTGCGGAAGCACACATTGTCGCCCCAGGGGTCCATGCGACAGACTCCTCGCGCGAGTTCGTGACATGGGCGGTGATGCCCCCGAGCACCTGGATTAGCCTCCCGCAGTTCTTTGCCGCTGACATGCCGCCGAGGGGGCCTCTCGAGCTTTGGCTGCAGCACGCCGACTGTGACGCCCCAGCGACTGGAGCGGAGATTGAAGCCGTTGCCTCCAGGCAGATCTTCATGACCCGAGGCTGGGGCGAGATTGCCCGAGTCTGCCGCGCGGAGGGCGCCCTCGCGATCCACTTCGAGTACGACGACGCCTCCGTTCTGTTTTCAAGGTCTTCAACGAGGAAGGCCGCCACCTGGAGTGTTGCCCTAATGGAGGTCATCAGGATGGCGCTGCGACGGGTGTTGGGCCTACCACAGGCCTCGCCTGCAGCTCCTCCAGCGACAGCGGCGACTCCTGGTGGTTCAACGACTCTCCCGAGCTCATGGAGTCTCCGGAGACAAGCGACGATAGCTACGTGCCCCCGAGCTCCCGCCGAGCCTGGGGCAGAGCTGCAGTGTCAGGCCGCCGCCAACGCTGATGCGTGAAACTTATCTTGGCAATCTGGTGTCGGTTCCTCGTGAGACGCCAGGCTTGGGCGTCGGCCGCTGCTGAGTAGCTAGGTTAGACTCACACGGGCCTCCCTTTCCTCTCCATGTTCTTCTTGGTGCTCTATGTCCTCAGGTCCCGACCCTCGAGCGAGCTCAGCCGCCGCTGGTATGACAGGTCGCGTGCCATGGTCAAGGCCAGGGGGTGAGGGATGGAGAGCGAGTAAGAGCTCCTAAGACGCGATGCTCAGGAGCCCCCTTTTAACGCACAAGTGAATCGCATGAGAGAAGAGGGAGAGTCCGTGGTAGCGCCTGCCGTAGCCTTCAGGAAGTTCCTGCAAGTTAACGTGAAGGAGGGCACCGATCGCCGTGGTGATTGCCGATTCGCCTCTGGTTCGTGGGAGGGGGCTCCCTGCTGCGGAGAGCCCCCGGGGCGTGTACAGCCCCGCCCTGACATGTGGCTTGCACGGCAGGGCTAGACGAGGTGTGTCTGGGCACTCGTGAGCCAGCGCGGGACTCACCAGGCCCTACCTCAAGGCGGGTTGCGCCCGGCTTGATTCTTGTTCGCTGTCTTGGTCCTACGAGGTGGTTAGACAACTTGTGCCGAACGAATCTCCTGAGGTTATCGCGTGAGAAAGCCAAGCACCAACGGCCCCAGGAGGTGACGTGAACGGGGCCGGCTCGCCATACAGAGCTCGGCCGTTGGATTTATCGACGCTGCAGGGACATGCCCGAGCAAAGACGCTGCGTGTCCGTGTCAAAACCGGCGGATCTCGGGTAGGGGTCCCGAACTGTGCGTCTAGGCCGGATGGTAACAGGAGGCAAGGGACCCAAAGTTTTACCCAGGTTCGGGCCCTCTTGATGGAGGTAAAACCCTATGTCCTGCTTGATTAATATTGATGATATGGGTAGTACAAGAGTAGATCTACCACGAGATCGGAGAGGCTAAACCCTAGAAGCTAGCCTATGGTATGATTGTTGTTCTGTATGTTGTCCTACGAACTAAAACCCTCCGGTTTATATAGACACCGGAGAGGGTTAGGGTTACACAAAGTCAGTTACAATGGTAGGAGATCTATATATCCGTATCGCCAAGCTTGCCTTTCACGCCAAGGAAAGTCCCTTCCGAACAAGGGACGAAGTCTTCAATCTTGTATCTTCATAGTCCAGGAGTCCGGCTGAAGGTATAGTCCGGCCATCCGGACACCCCCTAATCCAGGACTCCCTCAATAGCCCCTGAACCAGGCTTCAAAGACGACGAGTCCGGCGCGCAGTTTGTCTTCGGCATTGCAAGGCAGGTTCCTGAGTCTTCGACATTGCAAGGCGGGTTCCTGAGTCTTCGGCATTGCAAGGCGCGCATTTACGTCGATGTCTTCGGAGTCGAAGTCAAGCATGTCGGTTAAATCGTCGACAGTGCCTACAAAGTGGGTGGTGGGTGGGCTTTGAATTTCTTCATCGTCCGCATCCCAACCTTGCTGGCCGTAGTCCGGCCAGGGCTCTCCTGATAAAGAGAGAGACTTTAGTGTCTTCAGAATATCGCCGAAAGGCGAGTGAAAGATGTCCGCGGCAGTAAACTCCATGATCGGCGCCCAATCGGATTCGATCGGTAGGGGCACGGAGGGTTCGGAGTCCGGAGAGGAGTCCGGCTCCTTGGAGTCACGAGTCTCACGGAGTGTGGGGCTGGTGTTCGTCTCGATCGCCGTTGGGATCGCAGCCCCCGAGGCGGCGTCCAACCACCCATCCTCGATCGGCGCAGTTGGCTCCGAATTAAGGGTCGAAGCCGATGCGGGTGCGGCCTCCAGGGCACTATTCGGCGGCGGAGCTAGATCACGCTCATCGTGACAGCGCGGCGCGCTCGGCAGTGGCTCGAATCCATCGAGGATCAAGTCCCCGCGGATATCTGTCGTGTAGTTTAAACTTCCAAATCTGACCTGACGGCCAGGGGCATAGCTTTCGATCTGCTCCGGATGGCCAAGTGAATTGGCCCGCAGTGCGAAGCCGCCAAAGACGAAGATCTATCCGGGGAGGAAGATCTCACCCTGGACTGCATCACTATTGATGATCGTAGGATCCATCAAGCCTAACGGCGACGACATAGAGGAACTCTCAATGAAAGCACCAATGTCGGTGTCAAAACTGGCGGATCTCGGGTAGGGGGTCCCGAACTGTGCGTCTAAGCCGGATGGTAACAGGAGGCAAGGGACACGAAGTTTTACCCAGGTTCGGGCCCTCTTGATGGAGGTAAAACCCTACGTCCTGCTTGATTAATACTGATGATATGGGTAGTACAAGAGTAGATCTACCACGAGATCGGAGAGGCTAAACCCTAGAAGCTAGCCTATGGTATGATTGTTGTTCTGTATGTTGTCCTACGGACTAAAACCCTCCGGTTTATATAGACACCGGAGAGGGTTAGGGTTACACAAAGTCGGTTACAATGGTAGGAGATCTATATATCTGTACCGCCAAGCTTGCCTTCCACACCAAGGAAAGTCCCTTCCGGACACGGGACGAAGTCTTCAATCTTGTATCTTCATAGTCCAGGAGTCCGGCTGAAGGTATAGTCCGGCCATCCGGACACCCCCTAATCCAGGACTCCCTCACCGTGCCTAATCCTCTCACGCGAAGGGTCCTGAAGAAATACGATCGGCGCGGGGCTCCCGCAATGGGCGACAATCAAGCAGGTGATAGTCATAGATAGATTAAGCATGAAAGGCAACCTGACTCGGGTAAATGCATAAAATATACGCGCCACTGGGTCCGGCCCGAGTGGCTTGGGGATGATGCAGCCCAAGGGGCGCCCCCAGCAAGGTAAGCTAAAGACATAAACAAGGAAAGATACATGCCACAGGGACGGACCCACGCGGCCTGGGAATAATGCAGCCCCCGGGGTGCTCCCAGCTAAATGAACTTGGAAAATGTCACCTGGTTCCGTTGATGAAGGGGTGTTGAGGTAGCTGATGGTACGCGGTGAAGGGGTTGCCCCTCACGAGCCACTGGGGCCCTGAGCCTCGGGAGGCTCTAGGGGTCCCGGCCGTTCCTTGAGGATCGTCTCCATCTCTGCCAGGACTGCGTGGTGCCTGGCCTCTTGACCTGCCATGACGCTCCGCAGGTTGCGCTGGAAGGCAGCGGCCATGCTCGGCACGCCGAACGACATGCAAACATAGCTGTGAGGTGGACCTTCGCAGTGCCCAACACGCGACAGCCAGAAGCACTCCTGAGATGCGGCTTAGTTCAGCCCTGGTGTCTTGTATGAATTGTTTTTTTGTACACGTTAAGTTTGTTCTGCCGAACAAGGAATCCGCGCCTTGTTATCCCAAAATTTTCAAGATCGAGTATCTTTTGTCTCATCTGCTTTGAAACTCCCACCCCTCCAACCCACGCCGCGCCTTGTTATCCCAAAATTTCGACACGTGCGAAAACTCCCTCCTCATCCGAAATCGGTCCCGTGGCCCAGACAAGCGATATCCCCCTTCTACACCTCAGCCGGAAATGCCGGTTCGACGTTGCGGTGTCAAAACCAGTGGGGGTACGCTGGTAACTTACCCTACATTTCGAACAAGCGTGTCCCTAAGCCATGGCTCCCCCTACCTTCCCCTTCGCCCCCCATTCATACACCGAGGCCGCCAAAACCCAAAAAACCCCACGCTCCTCGGTCAGCCTCCCGACCGCCGCCCAGCCGGAGACTCTTCCCCGACGATGTCGTCCAGTGCAAAAGCTCATCGTCCCTCATCTGCCGCACCGGATGAGGATCCGTCATTGATCTCGTCGTCCCGCTGGATCAACCGCCCCGTCCTCTGATACGTCTCCAACGTATCTATAATTTTTGATTGTTCCATGCTATTATATTATCTGTTTTGGACGTTAATGGGCTTATTTATACACTTCTATATTATTTTTGGGACCAACCTACTAACCCAAGGCCCAGTGCAAATTGCTATCTTTTTGCCTATTTCAGTGTTTCGCAGAAAAGGAATATCAAAGGGAATCCAAACGGAATGAAACCTTCGGGAGAGTTATTTTTGGAACAAACGTGATCCAGAGGACTTGGAGTTGACGTCAAGCAACCAACAAGGAAGCTACGAGGCAGGGGCGTGCCTACCCCCTGGGCGCGCCCTCCACCCTCGTGGGCCCCTCGTGGCTCCACCGACCTACTTCTTCCTCCTATATATGTCCACATACCCCGAAAACATCCAGGAGCACCATGAAACCCTATTTCCACCGCCACAACCTTCTGTACCCAAGAGATTCCATCTTGGAGCCTTTTCCGGAGCTCCGCCGGAGGGAGTATCGATCACGGAGGGCTTCTACATCAACACCATAGCCTCTCCGATGATGTGTGAGTAGTTTACCTCAGACCTTCGGGTCCATAGTTATTAGCTAGATGGCTTCTTCTCTCTCTTTGGATCTCAATACGATGTTCTCCTCGATCTTCTTGGAGATCTATTTGATGTAACTTTTTTGTGGTGTGTTTGTGGAGATCTGATGAATTGTGGGTTTATGATCAAGTTTATCTATGAACAATATTTGATTCTTCTTTGAAATCTTTTATATATGATTGGTTATCTTTGCAAGTCTCTTCGAATTATCAGTTTGGTTTGGCCTACTAGATTGATCTTTCTTGTAATGGGAGAAGTGCTTAGCTTTGGGTTCAATCTTGCGGTGTCCTTTCCCAATGACAGCAGGGGCAGCAAGGCACATATTGTATTGTTGCCATCGAGGATAAATAGATGGGATTTATATCATATTGCTTGAGTTTATCCCTCTCCATCATGTCATCTTGCCTAATGCATTACTCTGTTCTTATGAACTTAATACTCAAGATGCATGCTAGATAGCGATCGATGTGTGGAGTAATAGTAGTAGATGCAGAATCATTTTGGTCTACTTGTCACGGACGTGATTCCTATATACATGATCATGCCTAGATATTCTCATAATTATTCACTTTTCTATCAATTGCTGAACAGTAATTCATTTACCCACCGTAATAGTTATGCTATCTTGAGAGAGGCCACTAGTGAAACCTATGGCCCTCGGGTCTATCTTCTATCATATAAGTTTCGAATCTATTTTGTTTTGCAATCTTTACTTTCAATCTATATCATAAAAATACCAAAAATATTTATTATCTCTATCAGATCTCACTCTCGCAAGTGACCGTGAAGGGATTGACAACCCCTTTATCACGTTGGTTGCGAGGTTCTTATTTGTTTGTGTAGGTACGAGGGACTTGTGCATAGTCTCCTACTGGATTGATACCTTGGTTCTCAAAAACTGAGGGAAATACTTACGCTACTTTGCTGCATCACCCTTTCCTCTTCAAGGGAAAACCAATGCAGTGCTCAAGAGGTAGCAAGAAGGATTTCTAGCGCCGTTGCCGAGGAGATCTACCACAAGTCAAGACATGCCAAGTACCCATCACAAACTCATATCCCTCGCATTACATTATTTGCCATTTGCCTCTCGTTTTCCTCTCCCCCCACTTCACCCTTGCCGTTTTATTCGCCCTCTTTTTCCGTTCCCTTCTCTTTTCCGTTCGTCTCTTTTCGCTTGCTTCTTGTGTGCTTGTGTGTTGGATTGTTTGTCACGATAGCTCAAGATAATACTAAATTGTGTGACTTTTCTAATACCAACAATAATGATTTTATTATCACTCCGATTGCTCCTCTTACCGATGTTGAATCTTGTGAAATTAATGCTGCTTTGCTGAATCTTGTTATGAAAGATCCGTTCTCCGGCCTTCCTAGTGAAGATGCCGCTACCCATCTGAATAGCTTTGTTGATTTGTGTGATATGCAAAAGAAGAAAGATGTCGATAATGATGTTGTTAAATTGAAGCTATTCCCATTTTCGCTTAGAGATCATGCTAAAACTTGGTTTTCCTCTTTGCCTAAAAATAGTATTGATTCATGGAATAAGTGCAAAGATGCTTTTATCTCTAAGTATTTTCCTCCCACTAAGATCATCTCTCTTAGGAATAATATTATGAATTTTCAACAACTTGATCATGAACATGTTGCACAAGCTTGGGAGACGATGAAATTAATGATCCGTAATTTCCCTACACATGGTTTGAATTTATGGATGATCATACAAAAAAATTATGCTGGATTGAATTTTGCTTCTAGAAATCTTTTAGATTCAGCCGCGGGAGGCACTTTTATGGAAATCACTTTAGGAGAAGCTACTAAACTCCTAGATAATATTATGGTTAATTATTCTCAATGGCACACTGAAAGATCTACTAGTAAAAAGGTGCATGCAATAGAAGAAACTAATGTTTTGAGTGGAAATATGGATGAACTTATGAAATTGTTTGCTAATAAGAGTGTTTCTTCTGATCGTAATGATATGCCTTTGTCTACTTTGAGTGAGAATAATAATGAATCTATGGATGTGAATTTTGTTGGTAGGAACAATTTTGGTAATAATGCGTATAGAGGAAATTATAATCCTAGGCCTTTTCCTAGTAATTCCTCTAATAATTATGGTAATTTCTACAACAATTCTTATGGAAATTATAATAAGATGCCCTCTGATTTTGAATCTAATATTAAAGAATTTATTAATTTGCGAAAGAGTTTCAATGCTTTGATTGAAGAAAAATTGTCTAATATTGATGAGTTGGCTAGGAACATGGATACAATTTATCTTGATGTTGATTCTTTGAAACTTAGATCTATTCCACCTAAGCATGATATCAATGAGTCTCTCAAATCAATGAGAATTTCCATTGATGAGTGCAAAGAAAGAACCGCTAGGATACATGCTAAAAATGATTGCTTTGTGAAAGCATGTTCTTCTAGTTTTCATGATAATATGGATGAAGGTCTTAAAGTGATTGATGTGTCTCCTATTAAATCCTTGTTTTTCAATATGAATCTTGATAATGATGGGACTGGAGATGAGTCAACTTTAGTTAATAGGCGTCCCAATGATTCGGAGTTTTTATATCTTGATGCAAAAATTGATAAAAGTGGGATTGATGAAGTTAAAACCTTACGTAGCAATGAACCCACTATTTTGGATTTCAAGGAGTTTAATTATGATAATTGTTCTTTGATAGATTGTATTTCCATGTTGCAATCCGTGCTAAGTTCTCCGCATGCTTATAATCAAAATAAAGCTCTTACTAAACGTATCGTTGATGGTTTAATGCAATCTTATGAAGAAAAGCTTGAACTGGAAGTTTCTATCCCTAGAAAAACTTTACGATGAGTGGGAACCAACTATTAAAATTAAAATTAAAGATCATGAATGCTATGCTTTATGTGATTTTGGTGCTAGTGTTTCCACGATTCCAAAAACTTTGTGTGATGTGTTAGGTTTCCGTGAATTTGATGATTGTTCTTTAAATATGCATCCTGCGGATTCCACTATTAAGAAACCTATGGAAATAATTAATGATGTTCTTATTGTTTCAAATAGGAATTATGTGCCCATAGATTTCATTGTTCTTGATATTGATTGCAATCCTACATGTCCCATTATTCTTGGTAGACCTTTCCTTAGAATGATTCTTGCAATTATTGATATGAAAGAAGGAAATATTAGATTCCAATTTCCCTTAAGGATAGGCATGGAACACTTACCTAGAAAGAAAATTAAATTACCTTATGAATCTATTACGAGAGCCACTTATGGATTGCATACCAAAGATGATAATACCTAGATCTATTCTTGCTTTTATGCCTAGCTAGGGGCGTTAAACGATAGCGCTTGTTGGGAGGCAACCCAATTTTATTTTTGTTCCTTGCTTTTTTGTTCTATTTAGTAATAAATAATTCATCTAGCCTATGTTTATATGTGGTTTTATGCTTTTAATTAATGTTTGTGCCAAGTAGAACCATTGGGAAGACTTGGGGGAAGTTTTAGTAATCTTGCTGTAAAAAAACATAACTTTAGTGCTCACGATATTTGCTGCCATCTTTTACTGGAGAGTGTGATTAAGTTGATTATTTTTGAAGATGATTAATAGATAAATTCCTCACGTCCGGAAATTTATTTTAGAATTTTTGGGGTTACAGAATTATTCGAAACCTAGATATTACTACAGATTGTTCTGTTTTTTGAAAGATTCTGTTTTTCATGTGTTGTTTATTTATTTTGATGAATCTATGGCTAGTATCGGAGGTTATGAACCATAGAGAAGTTAGAATGCAGTAGGTTTAACACCAATACAAATAAAGAATGAGTTCATTACAGTACCTTAAGTGGTGGTTTGTTTTCTTATACTAACGGAGCTCATGAGATTTTCTGCTTAAGTTTTGTGTTGTGAAGTTTTCAAGTTTTGGGTAAAGATTCTATGGACTATGGAATAAGGAGTGGAAAGAGCCTAAGCTTGGGGATGACCAAGGCACCCCAAGGTAAAATTCAAGGACAACCAAAAGCCTAAGCTTGGGGATGCCCCGGAAGGCATCCCCTCTTTCGTCTTCTTCTATCGGTAACTTTACTTGAGGCTATATTTTTATTCACCACATGATATGTGTTTTGCTTGGAGCGTCTTGTATGATTTGAGTCTTTGATTTTTAGTTCACCACAATCAACCTTGCTGTACACGCCTTTTGGGAGATACACACATGAATTGGAATTTATTAGAATACTCTATGTGCTTCACTTATATCTTTTGAGCTAGATAATTTTGCTCTAGTGCTTCACTTATATCTTTTTGAGCACGGTGGTGGTTTTATTCTATAGAAACTATTGATCTCTCATGCTTCACTTATATTATTTTGAGAGTCCTTTAGAACATTATGGTAATTTGCTTTGGTTATGAATTAGTCCTAATATGATAGGCTTTCAAGATGGGTATCGGTGTCAAAACCAGCGGATCTCGGGTAGGGGGTCCCGAATTGTGCGTCTAAGGTGGATGGTAACAGGAGGCGGGGGACACGATGTTTACCCAGGTTCGGGCCCTCTTGATGGAGGTAATACCCTACGTCATGCTTGATTGATATTGATGATACGAGTATTACAAGAGTTGATCTACCACGAGATCGTAGAGGCTAAACACTAGAAGATAGCCTATGGTATGATTGTTGTTGTCCTACGGACTAAACCCTCCGGTTGATATAGATATCAGAGGGGGCTAGGGTTACACAGAGTCGGTTACAAGGGAGGAGATCTACATATCCGTATTGCCAAGCTTGCCTTCCACGCCAAGGAGAGTCCCATCCGGACATGGGACGAAGTCTTCAATCTTGTATCTTCATAGTCCAACAATCCGGCCAAAGGATATAGTCCGGCTGTCCGGAGACCCCCTAATCCAGGACTCCCTTGGTAGCCCTTGAACCAGGATTCAATGACGATGAGTCCGGCGTGCAAAATTGTCTTTGGCATTGCAAGGCGGGTTCCTCCTCCGAATACTCCATAGAAGATTTTGAACACAAGGATAGTGTCCGGCTCTGCAAAACAAGTTCCACATACCACCGTAGAGAGAATAATATTTACGTAAATCTAATCTACTGACATGTTTAGCAACATGACATCACGCCATGGCCCGGTCATTATTCAAACCGTTTTTCTCAACCAGCACTACACATATTGCGAGGCGGTTTTCTTGACATGTCTTGTCGAAGCAGAGATCGTGTCCCCCTTATTACGGGATTCTCATCACTACGGATGTGGGTAACCCAATCGTGCCCATTGGTATGACTCCTCGATTTTAGGCAAGTCCCAAACGGCCATGAGGAGGACGCTTGATATTCACTCTCTTTATAAAGAGGCCAAGGCCTGTCCTTTTCTCCTTCTCGTACTCAATTGAATCCTTCCCCCACTTCGAGTTCCAACACCCAAGGCTCAGGTCAGGCGCTTTGGACCTTCAACCATGTCCGGATCCAACCTTCAAGGTCAGTGGATGCCTTCCTCTATCACAGAGGAAGATATCAATAAGCTAAGAGAGGCCAGGTATTTGACTGGCGAAATCTGGCACAGGCTGCCTGCTCGAGGGCAGGTCATTCCCACTCCCGAACTCAGTGAGAGTGTTGTATTCATCTCTCACTTCCTCCGAGGGCTAGGCCTTGCTCTAGATCCCTTTGTTAGGGGGCTCATGTTTTATTATGAGCTGGATTTCCATGACCTGGCCCCGGATTCCCTCCTTCACATCTCGTCGTTCATCGTTGTATGTGAGGCCTTCCACCGCATTACCCCACACTTCGGCCTGTGGCTCAAGACTTTCAATGTGAAGCCGAAGATGATCGAGGAGCAACACGCAGAGTGCAGAGGTGCCGTAATAAGCAAAAGCGATGATGCTCCATGGCCAGAGGGTTCCTTCCCGGAGGTGTCCAGTTTATGGGAACGGGAGTGGTTTTATATCACAGCTCCCCAGAGTACCAAGTGGGTAGCCGCCCCTGCCTTTCGCTCGGGCCCCCCATCACAACTGACATCATGGATCAACAAGGGGCTGGACTGGGGGCCAGTAAATGATGTGTCGATATTGCAGAGTCGCATCCGAGATCTCCTCGAGAGAGATGTTAGCCTGGTCACGATGATGCAAGTCATGCTAGTTCGTCGGGTCCCGCCTTGCAAATGTCGACCCCTCCGTATGTGGGAATTCAACACAGAGGGGCCGCGAACTATTCAGCACTTCCTCGGCATGACGCTCGAAGAGATGTACAAATTGTTCTTCTGACCACAAATAAAGTGTCCGGACACCACCGCGGATGCGGGTCTGAGCTGTAATCGCCCAGATACCCAAGTAAGTAATCCCATGGCCGAACACGCTGTCTTTTTATTTATCACAACATCATTCTGAAAATTCGCTCTTTGACCAGGACTAGATAACAAAGGCGAAGATGACCAGGTGTTCGGCCCCCCTTCCCGAAAGGCTCAGCAAATCCTGTACTAGCTAGAATGCTCGAGCCGACGCCTTATCAGGCGCCCTCAGGGGAAGATAAAGTGGGAATAAAGAGGCTGAAAGCGGGCCTCGCTCATTATTCATCCAAACAGGGGGAATTAGCGCCTCCGCGAACGAGGATAACCAGGGAGAAGAATATGAAATTCCTCTCCCCAAGGAAGGAAGAGGACCACCTCTGAAGACCCGGAAACAAAGCTTTCCAAACGGGGGGAAGAAATATTCACGAGAGGGTCCTGCCTCGGAGGGTACTCTTGCCGCACAGTGCCCGCAAGGGGATCAGCCCTCTACCGAGCTGTAAGTAAACAAAAGGTACTTAATAGTAAAATTATCTTACATTACTTTTGAAGATAATAACCGAAACATATATCTCGTAGTTCGGATCGTAGCCCTTCTCGACAGAGTTCATCTTTGGGGGATCTTCTTCCGGAGATGATGGAGAGCGAAACAACTCCCCCTGCCACCCCGCCTCATGAGGCGGGCAACCCTGAAGTGTCGTTGCAGAGGGTTTCTCCTGATCCGCCAAGGCTAGAGGGTAATCCTTTGGCCACCCGAAGTCCTCAGTATTAGGCTCCTAAAGAGCGCAACAGAAAGAGTCCGGAACCGACCAGTGTGCGATCAGATGTACCGAAGGATCTTCTGGAGCAAGCGGCCATCTCAGAAGCGCATCGTACGCTAATGGGTACGGTGATTGAGAGGATTTCATCCGCCGAAAGTGGGTTGCATGAATCTTTTATGAGTCTGCTAAAACTCTGTGTGTCAAAGAAAACTCTGTGTGTTATGTCCTGCTCCTGCCGTGCTGTCATCCACCCCACCTGAGGTGCACCATCGATAGAAGCGTTCACTGTAGCACAAATTCCCCCTGCAAACTTTCTTTTGCCGCCTCAGATCATCTTCCCTATTGTCGGCAGCCACGCCAACTGCATTACCATCATCAACTGAGCAGATGAACCTGAGGACTACACAGTTCCGGAAGAGAGGTCACAGCCTTTCGTGTTTGCTTACGTTATACATCGGTTATTATTACCTGCTACTTTATCGTTCAAACTTGAGTTTTAAAATGCCCGTGGGTCTCATATCGAGGCAGCAACGAATAGTATATGTCTACTATCTGGTTCATCTTTGGTCTTCTATGTGGTTCATGTTGGGTGGGCAATAAACAGTAGATGATCCATTGTCTATCTTTTTAAACTAAAGCTATAATCTACCTGCTATCATTAGTTTTGGATTTATCCACTCGTTTGCTATCATTAGTCTTGATTTCTGCATGCACCCCTTAGGCCTTACAAAATCTTACTACTTTTTTATTATGCATGTCAGTTATTGTACACAATCGTACTGAACATGTAGATAAAAATAGAAGACCGTTGCATGGGAATACAAATGTCATGCAGATGCCGTTCCATGGTGGCCGAAGTGGCCCCCCTCACACCATTCCAGATTGTATTCCAGAGGAAGATAACTGTTCAGATGGGGATTCAGAGGGAGCCGACCACTCCTATTTACCACCTGAGGTGTTTGCTCTAACCTGGCATGCTGATGTTGGTCATATCATGCATATGGCGCCTCGCATTGCTTACATTATTCATCTTATATGTCATCAGCTTAGTTTGGATTTGCTTTGTGTGAATGCCTGATGTCTACTACACAACCTTCTTCTTGTAGACGTTGTTGGTCCTCCAAGTGCAGAGGTTTGTAGGACAGTAGCAAATTTCCCTCAAGTGGATGACCTAAGGTTTATTAATCCGTAGGAGGCGTAGGATGAAGATGGTCTCTCTCAAGCAACCCTGCAACCAAATAACAAAGAGTCTCTTGTGTCCCCAACACACCCAATACAATGGTAAATTGTATAGGTGCACTAGTTCGGCGAAGAGATGGTGATACAAGTGGTATATGGATAGTAGATAAAGGTATTTGTAATCTGAAATAATAAAAACAGCAAGGTAGCAAGTGATAAAAGTGAGCGTAAACGGTATTGCAATGATAGGAAATAAGGCCTAGGGTTCATACTTTCGCTAGTGTAAGTCCTCTCAACAATAATAGCATAATTGGATCATAAAACTACCCCTCAACATGTAACAAAGAGTCACTCCAAAGTCACTAATAGCAGAGAACGAACGAAGAGATTATGGTAGGGTACGAAACCACCTCAAAGTTATTCTTTCCAATCAATCCGTTGGGCTATTCCTATAAGTGTCACAAACAGACCTAGAGTTCGTACTAGAATAACACCTTAAGACACAAATTAACCAAAACCCTAATGTCACCTAGATACTCCAATGTCACCTCAAGTATCCGTGGGTATGATTATACGATATGCGTCACACAATCTCAGATTCATCTATTCAACCAACACAAAGGACCTCAAAGAGTGCCCCAAAGTTCTACCGGAGAATCACGACGAAAACGTGTGCCAACCCCTATGCATAGGTTCATGGGTGGAACCCGCAAGTTGGTCACCAAAACATACATCAAGTGAATCACGTGATATCCCATTGTCACCACAGATATCCACGGCAAGACATACATCAAGTGTTCTCAAATCTTTAAAGACTCAATCCGATAAGATTACTTCGAAGGGGAAACTCAATTCATTACAAGAGAGAAGAGGGGGAGGAGAAACATAAGACCCAACTATAATAGCAAAGCTCACGATACATCAAGATCACATCACCTCAAGAACACAAGAGAGAGAGATCAAACACATAGCTACTGGTACATACCCTCAGCCCCGAGGGAGAACTACTCCCTCCTCGTCATGGAGAGCACCGGGATGATGAGGATGGCCACCGGAGAGGGATTGCCCACTCCGGCAGGGTGCCGGAACGGGTCTAGATTGGTTTTCGGGGGCTACGGAGGCTTCTGGCGGCGGAACTCCTTATATAATCTCTGTTCTGGAAGTTTTATGATACATAGGTATATATGGGTGAAAGGAGTACGTCGGTGGACCAAAGGGGAGGCCACGAGGCAGGGGGCGCGCCCCCTACCCTCGTGAGCTCCTCCTTCATCTTCTGGCGTAGGGTCCAAGTCTATCCGGTAGGTTTCCTTCCAAAAATAACTTCTCCAGTTGATTTCGTTCCGTTTCGACTCCGTTTGATATTCCTTTTCTTCGAAACACTAAAATAGGCATAAAACAGCAAATCTGGGCTGGGCCTCCGGTTAATAGGTTAGTCCCAAAAATAATATAAAAGTGGATAATAAAGCCCAATATTGCCCAAAACAGTAGATAATATAGCATGGAGCAATCAAAAATTATAGATACGTTGGAGACGTATCAGCATCCCCAAGCTTAATTCCTGCTCATCCTCGAGTAGGTAAATGATAAAAACAGAATTTTTGATGTGGGGTGCTACTTGGCATAATTTCAATGTAATTCTTCTTAATTGTGGCATGAATATTCAGATCCATAAGATTCAAGACAAATGTTTATATTGACATAAAACCAATAATACTTCAAGCATACTAACAAAGCAATTATGTCTTCTCAAAATAACATGGCCAAAGAAAGTTATCCCTACAAAATCATATAGTCTGGCTATGCTCTATCTTCACCACATAAAATATTTAAACCATGCACAACCCCGATGACAAGCCAAGCAATTGTTTCATACTTTTGATGTTCTCAAACTTTTTCAATCTTTACGCAATACATGAGCGTGAGCCATGGATATAGCACTATAGGTGGAATAGAATGGTGGTTGTGGAGAAGACAAAAAGGAGAAGATAGTCTCACATCAACTAGGCGTATCAACGGGCTATGGAGATTCCCATCAATAGATATCAATGTGAGTGAGTAGGGATTGCCATGCAACGGATGCACTAGAGCTATAACTATATGAAAGCTCATCAAAAGAAACTAAGTGGGTGTGCATCCAACTCGCTTGCTCACGAAGACCTAGGGCATTTTGAGGAAGCCCATCATTGGAATATACAAGCCAAGTTCTATAATGAAAGATTCCCACTAGTATATGAAAGTGACAACATAGGAGACTCTCTATCATCAAGATCATGGTGCTACTTTGAAGCACAAGTGTGGTAAAAGGATAGTAGCATTGCCCCTTCTCTCTTTTTCTCTCATTTTTTATTTTTATTTATTTTTTATTTGGGCCTTCTCTTTTTTTATGGCCTCTTTTTTTTATTTGGGCTTCATTGGCCTCTCTATTTTTCGTCCGGAGTCTCATCCCGACTTGTGGGGGAATCATAGTCTCCATCATCCTTTCCTCATTGGGACAATGCTCTAAAAATGATGATCATCACAATTTTATTTTTCTTACAACTCAACAATTACAACTCGATACTTAGAAAAAAATATGACTCTATATCACTAGTAGAAAAAGGGGGCTTTGGTCCAGGCCGGGTAACCCCATTAGTCCCAGTTCAGTCCAGAACCGGGACCAATGGGTGCATTAGTCCCGGTTCGTGCGGCTAAGGCATTAGTCTCGGTTCACCTAGGCCCTTTAGTCCTGGTTCATGCCACGAACCGGGACTAAAGGGTGCGATGCCCATTAGTCCCGGTTGGTGGCACCAACCGGGACTAAAGGTCTAACCTTTAGTACCGGTTGGTGCCACCAACCGGGACTAATGGCCTTTGAGGCATTAGTACCGATTCATGGCACGAACCGGTACTAAAGGTCCAATTTTCAAACTCCCCCCCTTGTGGACCGCCTTTTCAGTTTTAGAAAAAACAAAAGAAAATGATGGAAATGTCAATAAAATAAAATAAAATAAGTTTCCCATGTGATATGTGGTCTAGTTGTTGGGAAAATTTACAAATATGAATTTCGACTTTATTTACAAAATCTCTCTGGAATTTGTAAAATGGGCATAACTTTTGCATACGAACTCGGATTAAAAAGTTTTTTATATGAAAAATCATCTACTCGAAAAGTTACATCCGAGGAGACCGCCTACAGCCTGTTTGCAAATTTGTAGTATCCTCATATTCCAAAAGGAAAAAAAAAGTTATGCTCAAATTTCAGCTTTTTTTAAATTTTCATTAAATCTGGCCAAACTATGGTCAAACTACTTATTCAAGAAGTATTGAATATTAGTGTTATTAATAATTATTTCAGTTTTTTTGAATTTTGGTCAAATCTGGTCAAACTATGGTCAAACTGTGGTCAAACTATGGTCAAACTACTTATTCAAGAAATATTAGTGTTACTAAATAATTATTGTTTTTTAGAACAATAGTTTCAAACTCAAACAGTGAAATGTGTGACTTCATGCTCAAGCTAAAATCCTGAGGATTAATAGGATTAACATCTTACTATTGTCAGGAAAACAACGAGTGCAGACTTGGAAACGAGGGAGAATAGAACCTGGAAGTTAAGCGTGCTCAGGCTGGGGGAGTGGGAGGATGGGTGACCGTCCGAGAAGTTAGATGATTTGGAATGATGAGGGGTGATTAGAGATTAAATTGAGCAGTGATGAGAGGGGTGATTAGAGATTAGAGGTTAAAATAAATCAGAAATTTGAAAATAAAAAATTTCAAAAAGAAATTTCAAAAAAAATCAACAAATTACCTTTAGTACCGGTTGGTGTTACCAACTGGGATTAAAGGTGGACCTCCAGGCAGCGACCACGTGGAGGCCCTTTAGTCCCGGTTCTGGTTTGAACCGGGACTAAAGGGTCAGGGCATTAGTACTGACCCTTTAGTCCCGGTTCAAGAACCGGGACTAAAGGTCCTTATGAACCGGGACTACAGGCCCTTTTTCTACTAGTGTATGAATGCCTCCGGCGGTGTACCGGGATATGCAATATGACAATGATGGAGTGTGTCATAAACGGAACGATGGAAAGTTGCATGGAAATATATCTCGAAATGGCTATGGAAATGCCATAATAGGTAGGTATGGTGGCTGTTTTGAGGAAGGTATATGGTAGGTGTATGATACCGGTGAAAAGTGTGCGGTATTAGCGAGGCTAGCAAAGGTGGAAGGGTGAGAGTGCGTATAATCCATGGACTCAACATTAGTCATAAAGAACTCATATACTTATTGCAAAAATCTAGAAGTTATCAAAGCAAAGTATTACGCGCATGCTCCTAGGGGGATAGATTGGTAGGAAAAGACCATCGCTCGTCCCCGACCGCCACTCATAAGGAAGACACTCAATAAATAAATCATGCTCCGACTTCATCACATAACGGTTCACCATACGTGCATGCTACGGGAATCACAAACTTCAACACAAGTATTTCTCAAATTCACAACTACTCAACTAGCATGACTCTAATATTACCATCCTCATATCTCAAAACAATCATCAAGTATCAAAGTTCTCTTAGTATTCAACACACTCATAAGAGAATTTTATTGTTCTTGAATACCTAGCATATTTGGATTTTAAGCAAATTACCATGCTATTTAAGACTCTCAAAATAATATAAGTGAAGCATGAGAGTTCATATATTTCTTCAAAATAAAACTACCACCATGCTCTAAAAGATATAAGTGAAGCACTAGAGCAAATGACAAACTACTCCAAAAGATATAAGTGAAGATCAGTGAGTAGTCGAATAATTATGCAACTATGTGAAGACTCTCTAACATTTAATAATTTCAGATCTTGGTACTCTATTCAATAAGCAAGCAAATCAAAAGAAAATGACATCTAAGAATAGCAAACATCATGTGAAGAAGCAAAAACTTAGGATCAACCGATACTAACCGACAGTTGTTGAAGAAGAAAGGTGGGATGCCAACCGGGGCATCCCCAAGCTTAGATGCTTGAGACTTCTTGAAATATTATCTTGGGATGACTTGGGCATCCCCAAGCTTGAGCTTTTGTGTCTCCTTAATTCCTCTCATATCAAGGTCTCCCTAAATCTCAAAAGCTTCATCCACACCAAACTCAACAAGGACTCGTGAGATAAGTTAGTATAAACCATTGCCAAAACCTTATCATACTCTACTGTAGCAAACCACTAAAATTATTATTAAACATTTCATACTAAATGCCTCTGCATATTTAATAGTCCTATCCTCAAATAGAATCATTAAAGAAGCAAACATATGCAAACAATGCAAACATAACAGCAATCTGCCTAAACAGGATAGTCTGTAAAGAATGCAGCAACATCCATACTTCCCTAGCTCCAAAAATTATGAAATAAAATTCCCACTGTAGTAAATTTATCATATCTTAATATGCAAAAGGTTTAAACATTTTATCACATTCTGACTTTTCTAGGGAATTATTGCAACAGCGGTAAACTTTCTGTTTTCAAACAGCAACATGAAGACTTGTAAAATATGCATAGTAAAGGCTATCAATGCCACTTTTATTGAAATAAAAGATGCAAAACAATGTTCTAAATAGCAGAAAGCAAATCCTAACAAAATAAATTGATGCTCCAAGCAAAACACATATCATGTGGTAAATAAAAATATAGCTCCAAGTAAAGTTACCGATGAACGAAGACGAAAGAGGGAATGCCTTCCGGGGCATCCCCAAGATTAGGCTTTTGTTCATCCTTGAATATTACCTTGGGGTGCCTTGGGCATCCCCAAGCTTAGGCTCTTTCCACTACTTATTCCATAGTCCATAGAATCTTTACCCAAAACTTGAAAACTTCACAACACAAAACTTAACAGAAAACTCGTAAGCTCCGTTAGCGAAAGAAAACAAAACACCACTTCAAGGTACTGTAATGGACTCATTCTTTATTTATATTGGTGTTAAACCTACTGTATTCCAACTTCTCTATGGTTTATAAACTATTTTACTAGCCATAGATTCATCAAAATAATCAAACAACACACGAAAACAGAATCTGTCAAAAACCGAACAGTCTGTAGTAATCTGGATCAAACGTATACTTCTAGAACTCATAAAATTCTCAAATAAATTGCTGGACCTGAGTAATTTATCTATTAATCATCTGCAAAAATAATTAACTAAATAGCACTATCCAAATAAAAATGGAAGCAATTCTCCTGAGCGCTAAAGTTTCTGTTTTTTACAGCATGATCACAAAGACTTTCCCCAAGTCTTCCCAACGGTTCTACTTGGAAAAAACACTAATTAAATGCATAAAACCACATCTAAACAGAGTCTATATGAATTATTTATTACTAAACAGGAGCAAAAAACAAGGAACAAAAATAAAGTTGGGTTGCCTCCCAACAAGCGCTATCGTTTAATGCCCCTAGCTAGGCATGATGATTTCAATGATGCTCACATAAAGGATAAGAATTGGAACATAAAGAGAGCATCATGAAGAATATGACTAACACATTTAAGTCTAACCCACTTCCTATGCATAGGGATTTTGTGAGCAAACAACTTATGGGAGCAATAATCAACTAGCATAGGAAGGCAAAACAAGCATAACTTCAAAATTTTAAGCACGTAGAGAGGAAACTTGATATTATTGCAATTCCTCCAAGAATATATTCCTCCCTCATAATAATTTTCAGTAGCATCATGAATTAATTAAACAATATAACCAGCACCTAAAGCATTCTTTTCATGATCTACAAGCATGCAAATTTTACTACTCTCCACACAAGCAAAATTCTTCTCATGAATAATAGTGGGAGCAAACTCAACAAAATAACTATCATGTGATTGAAAATTAAGATCAAGATGACAAGTTTCATGGTTATCATTATTCTTTAAAGCATACAAGTCATCACAATAATCATCATAGATAGGAGGCATGCTTTCATCATAATAAATTTGCTCATCAAAGCTTGGGGAACAAAAAATATCATCTTCATCAAACATAGCTTCCCCAAGCTTGTGGCTTTGCATATCATTAGCATCATGGATATTCAAGGAATTAATACTAAAAAAATGCAATCATGCTCATCATTCAAATTTTTAGTGCCAAACATTTTATAGATTTCTTCTTCTAACACTTTGGCACAATTTTCCTTTCCATCATACTCACGAAAGATATTAAAAAGGTGAAGCGTATGAGACAAACTCAATTCCATTTTTTTGTAATTTTCTTTTATAAACTAAACTAGTGATAAAACAAGAAACTAAAAGACTCGATTGCAAGATCTAAAGATATACCTTCAAGCACTCAGCTCCTCGGCAACGGCGCCAGAAAAGAGCTTGATGTCTACTACACAACCTTCTTCTTGTAGACGTTGTTGGGCCTCCAAGTGCAGAGGTTTGTAGGATAGTAGCAAATTTCCCTCAAGTGGATGACCTAAGGTTTATCAATCCGTAGGAGGCGTAGGATGAAGATGGTCTCTCTCAAGCAACCTTGCAACCAAATAACAAAGAGTCTCTTGTGTCCCCAACACACCCAATACAATGGTAAATTGTATAGGTGCACTAGTTCGGCGAAGAGATGGTGATACAAGTGGTATTTGGATATAAATAAAGGTATTTGTAATCTGAAATAATAAAAACAGCAAGGTAGCAAGTGATAAAAGTGAGCGTAAACGGTATTGCAATGATAGGAAATAAGGCCTAGGGTTCATACTTTCGCTAGTGTAAGTCCTCTCAACAATAATAGCATAATTGGATCATAAAACTATCTCTCAACATGCAACAAAGAGTCACTCCAAAGTCAATAATAACGGAGAACGTACGAAGAGATTATGGTAGGGTACGAAACCACCTCAAAGTTATTCTTTCCAATCAATCCGTTGGGCTATTCCTATAAGTGTCACAAACAACCCTAGAGTTCGTACTAGAATAACACCTTAAGACACAAATTAACCAAAACCCTAATGTCACCTAGATACTCCAATGTCACCTCAAGTATCCGTGGGTATGATTATACGATATGCGTCACACAATCTCAGATTCATCTATTCAACCAACACAAAGGACCTCAAAGAGTGCCCCAAAGTTCTACCGGCGAATCACGACGAAAACGTGTGCCAACCCCTATGCATAGGTTCATGGGTGGAACCCGCGAGTTGGTCACCAAAACATACATCAAGTGAATCACGTGATATCCCATTGTCACCACAGATATCCACGGCAAGACATACATCAAGTGTTCTCAAATCTTTAAAGACTCAATCCGATAAGATTACTTCGAAGGGGAAACTCAATTCATTACAAGAGAGAAGTGGGGGAGGAGAAACATAAGATCCAACTATAATAGCAAAGCTCGCGATACATCAAGATCGTATCACCTCAAGAACACGAGAGAGGGAGAGAGATCAAACACATAACTACTGGTACATACCCTCAGCCCCGAGCGAGAACTACTCCCTCCTCGTCATGGAGAGCACCGGGATGATGAAGATGGCCACCGGAGAGGGATTGCCCCCTCCGGCAGGGTGTCGGAACAGGTCTAGATTGGTTTTCGGTGGCTACGGAGGCTTCTGGCGGCGGAACTCCTGATCTAATCTCTGTTCTGGAAGTTTTACGATACATAGGCATATATGGGTGAAAGGAGTACGTCGGTGGACCGAAGAGGGGGCCACGAGGTAGCGGGCGCGCCCCAGGGGGGTGGGCGCGCCCCTACCCTTGTGAGCTCCTCCTTCATCTTCTGACGTAGGGTCCAAGTCTATCCGGTAGGTTTCCTTCCAAAATAACTTCTCCAGTTGATTTCATTCCGTTTCGACTCCGTTTGATATTCCTTTTCTTTGAAACACTGAAATAGGCATAAAACAGCAAATCTGGGCTGGGCCTCCGGTTAATAGGTTAGTCCCAAAAATAATATAAAAGTGGATAATAAAGCCCAATATTGCCCAAAACAGTAGATAATATAGCCTGGAGCAATCAAAAATTATAGATACATTGGAGACATATCAATGCCACCTGTTTGGTTTCTATATCATATTCCCACTGTTCCTAAATATTTATCTCTTTAGAGATTTCAACAAGTGACGACATACGGAGCAAAATGAGTGAATCTACACTCTAAAATATGTCTATATACATCCGTATGTAGTAGTCCATTTTAAATCTCTAAAAATAAAAATATTTAGGAACGGGGGGAGTATATGGGAATTATGCAATGCCATCTTCTTTAGCCAGGCATCATATACGTGAATCATGCAATGCCATCCTGTTTAGCCAGTCATCATATATGTGAATTGTATTGTTCCATATTTTTTCATAATGTATTGCATTTGTCAACAATGTTTATACATTCATCTACTCTTCCTGTGCATCAGTCATTTGAGTCGGTCATGGGAAAATCTGGAGTGAAAACAAGGTCTTCTGAGTAGTCAGTGCTACCTATTGATGCAGATTTCTTGCTGGTTAGAGATAGCTCCTCAGAGGAGGATTCAGATGTAACACCCACGATGCGTCTATATCTCCCACGTGTCGGAGCACGACTTAGAGGCATAACCGCATTGTAGGCAAGTCGCAAGAGGGGTAACCGTTACACATCCCATGTACTGAATAAGAAAGAGGTACAGAGTTGGCTTACAATCGCCACTTCACACAATACATAAATATAGCATTACATCATCCAGAATACAATCAAGGTCCGACTACGGAACCAAAATAAAGACAACCCCAAATGCGTGAGATCCCCGATCGCCCCAACTGGGCTCCACTACTGATCGTCTGGAAAAGAAACATATTAACGTCCTGAATCCTCGTCGAACTCCCACTTGAGTTCGGTCGCATCCCCTGGAATGGCATCATCGGCACCTGCATCTGATTTTGGAAGTAATCTGTGAGTCACGGGGACTCAGCAATCTCACACCCTCGCGATCAAGACTATTTAAGCTTATGGGTAGGAAAAAGTAGTGAGGTGGAGCTGCAGCAAGCACTAGCATATATGGTGGCTAACTTACGCAAATGAGAGCGAGAAGAGAAGGCAAAGCACGGTCGAGAAGCTATAAGATCAAGAAGTGATCCTAGAACTACTTACGTTCAAGCATAACACGAGACCGTGTTCTCTTCCTGGACTCCGCCGAAAAGAGAACATCATGGCTACACATGATGTTGATTCATTTTAGTTAAGTTAAGTGTCAGGTTTTCTACAACCGGATATTAACAAATTCCCATCTGCCCATAACCACGGGCATGGCTTTCAAAAGTTCAAAACCCTGCAGGGGTGTCCCAACTTAGCCCATCACAAGCTCTCACGGTCACCGAAGGATATTCCTTCTCCCAGGACGACCCGATCAGACTCAGAATCCCGGTTACAAGACATCTCGACAATGGTAAAACAAGACCAGCAAGACCACCCCTGTGCCAACAAATCCCGATAGGAGCTGCACATATCTCGTTCTCAGGGCACACCGGATAAGCTAAGCGTACGGGAGCCAACGTAACCCAAGTTGCCAAGGGACGGCCCCGCACGGTGCTCTAGGCTGGACCAACACTTAGAGAAGCACTGGCCCGGGGGGGTTAAAATAAAGATGACCCTTGAGTCCGCGAAACCCAAGGGAAAAAGGCTTAGGTGGCAAATGGTAAAACCAAGGTTGGGCCTTGCTGGAGGAGTTTTTTGTCGGATTTTGGGTTCCGGCAGACCCTTGAGGTTCGAACACTGGGGTGCACGCGGAGATTTCGCCTTCTACCTACCTGCACCCCTCCGCCTTGCTGAGATCTAAGCTATGGAAAGAACAACACAAGAGACACAGGGTTTATACTGGTTCGGGCCACCGTTGTGGTGTAACACCCTACTCCAGTGTGTGGTGTGGTGGATTGCCTCTTGGGCTGATGATGATGAGCAATACAAGGAAGAACAACCTCGCGAGGGTCTGCTCTTGGCTGTGGGGATGAACTACTAGGAAGAGTTCAGTCACCCTTCTCTCTCTCTCTCCTCGATTCTCTCTCTGATTTCCGATCCCTTCTCTCTGTGGGTGGCTAGTACTATTTATAGGCAAAGGCCCTTGGTCTCTTCCCAAATATTGAGCGGGAAGGGCGCCAACAATTGGCCATTTTGAAGGGGAACATCTGGTACACTTATCCCGACTAATGTTGGTCCTCGCCTGCCAAAGGCTCTGGTGGTGACGTTGCCTTGGGCTCCACAATGACTTCCTTCCTGCCGTTGGACTGGTCTTGGTCTCGTTGCACCGAAACGGGTGCCTTTGCTTGATGCTCTCGCCTGCGCTTGCTCCCTTTGCACCAAAGAGGAAAGGAGGACACTGCGCGGGCTGGCGCCCGCCTGGCACCCTTGGTCGTCATGGCTTGCATCACGGGCACCTTGTGAGGTACCCCGCCTTGATCTCTCCGCCTCCTCGCGAGCCAGCCTGATGTGGCCGTGCCTGAGGAAGCTCCGTGTCGTCCACCTCGCGAGGCTTGGCCCCTCGCGAGGGTCTTGGGGTTGTGTTGATGAAGATGGGCCGTGCTGGGCCCCCCTTTGAGCCACGCCGTAGGCCGCAGGCAGGCAAGTTTGGGGACCCCCATTCCCAGAACGCCGACAGTAGCCCCCGGGCCCAAGGCGCGCCCGGAGTTGGCCGTGCAGGGAGGCGAAAGGACAAGGGCGAAGCGCCGCGGGCCCTAACAGCCTGCGGCCTTGGGCGCCGCGTGGCGGTTGATTGGGCGTGGGCGGCACTGTTCCCCCACGCCCCCCTTATTTGGTGCCTTGCTAGGCGGACTCGTAGTCGTACACAGCCGCTCCCCTTTCTGTTGCTCGAGCGCCCTCTGTCCTTCCTCCGCTCGAACTCCAGCTTCCGTCTTCAACCCAATCTTGAACCTCCCCCCCCCCTTCCTATCGCCATGGTTCCGACGAAGAAGGGAAGAGGGAAGAAACCCATGCCTCCGCCTTGCTCGCCGCTGTTGGCGGCCCCCGCCGAGGGCTTGGGCAAGGTCACCTTGGCTCTGGCTAGTATCTTCAACGAATGCGGGAGGACAACGGCCTGGCCCGCATCCCACTTCTCCATCGACAGGATAGCCACCAAGGTCCCGTATTTTGCCGACGCCCTGTGGGAGGGTCTGGTTCCCCCCTTTTCTGATTTCTTCAATGCCGTGCTTTCCCACTATCAGATCCACATGGTGCATCTGGGTCCTGAATCCATCACCCTCCTTTCCGTCTTCGCCTTTGTTTGCGAGGCAATGATGGGCATCCTTCCTTCGGTTGCCTTGTTGCGCCACTTCTTCTCTCTGCGCCTTGTCGACCCTACCCAATGCTGGGCGTGCGTGAGCTTCGTTGCCGCGTCTGAGACAGCGGCCTTAGGGATTGACTTCAGGCTCCCTTCGCCCGCGGCTGGGTTCCGCGAGCGATGGCTGTATGTGGATGCAGGGGTACCCAGCCCCCTGCTATCGGAGCCAACTTCGCCTGCTGTCCCCAATTCAGGCTGGGGCCAGGAGACGCTTGAGAGCCCCCGGCTCGTCTTCGTCAGGCACCGCTTCGCGTTCTTGAGGTCGCTTGGCGTGACAGCGCCCAAGGTGGTGAAGGAGTTCCTGCTTCGCCGCATTGCTCCTCTCCAACGCCACTCCCGCCGGATGTGGGCCTTCAGCGGGTGTGATGATCGTATGAGGCTCCAGGAAGAGGACCTGACACCTGAATTGCTGAGGACAGTGCTCTTGATCCTGACTGGAGACCCCAACCCCGGCAGCATCCAGCAGGGAGGGGCCTTGCTGTACCTCTACCAGAACAGGGGCGATTTTGTGAACCGGATGCCTATCTTTGATGAGTGCGGGCCGTGCCCCGCCGGCCTCCAGGGGCCTCGCGAGAACCCAGTGATGGTGACTGCCCTTCCAGTCGGCCAAGGTGGCTCTTCCTCAAGTGGCGGAGCAGGGAGGCATGAGGCGCCAGAGGCCAAGGGGGCTCCCGGCGGGGTGAACGCCGGGCGATGCTCATGAGGGAGTAGCTCTTGGGGCCCGTGCCGCTGAGGCTGAGGGTGGCAAGCAGCTGCCCTCAGCGCCTACGACTGAGGCCCCTGAGGCTCCAGCCGCTTCTCTTGGCGAGGCGATCGGTTGCGCGCATCAGGCATGCGCCCCTGACGCAGATCGCCTCGACGCTCCGTCTTCGTCGCAGGTTGATCCCTGCGCTCAACTCTTGGGCCGCTTCTGCGTGGACTTTGAGGCCCTCCGGAAGAGAAGGGAGGCCCTGGGCGGCGATTACTCTTGTCGCCTGCTGAAGTGTAGGAAGTACTTCGCCACTGATGAGTAAGCCTTCTCCTTTCCTAGCTCCCGATCCTTCTATTGCTTTTACTGATCCTTGCTCCACAGGCCCCTTCCAGCCAAGCTCGTGGAGACGGCTGAGGTGCCATCCCCCTTGGCTCCGCCCCCTCCACCGTCCTCAAGCGCTCCGAGCAGCAGAGCCCTTGTGGTGAGGGCGATCGGAGAGGCGAACCGTCTCGAGGCGCATCGTGGCCCTATGCACCTCGCGACCCTCCTTCGCGGGCCTTCTCGTGGCATAGCCAGCCTGCCGTGGGCTTCTCGCCTGATCGTGGACTGCGATTGGCTGAGGCGCTTCCTGCGCTCTTCATCTAGGGACGGGCTGGCTCCAGGCCGGGCTTCTGGCGTGACGTGCTCGGCCGTCGCGAGGGTGCCAGCCCCCAGCCCCCTGCCCGGAGGGGGGGTGCTGATTCGTGGCCCCCGGCACTTGCTCGGGGCAGATGATGGTGTGGAAGACGTGCTCGAGCGCGCCCGGGAGCGTCGCGCTCTTCGCCAAGGATTCCTTCGAAGGGCGGCTGACGCGGTGAGCCTGCTTGGTGAGGAGCTTGCTGATGAAGACGCGTGCCTTGAGGCCGAGGGCCTGCGCCTGGCTGCAGAGAGGCGCGAGCTGGAGGGCGCCATCGCCCTTGTGCGCCGTCAGCGCGATCTTGACGATGCAGAGGCCAAGGCGTCGCTAGTGGCCTCTCGGGAGGCCCGATCTCGGGCCGCTGAGGAGGCCCGGGAAGCCGACCGGTGGCGAGAGGCGGCGGAGGAGTGGGCTCGGGAGCTCCTGGCCTGGTGCCACTCACTGGAGGAGCAAGTGGAGCTGCGCGAGGCAGCCCTCGCGTCGATGAAGGTGGCCTCTGACAACCCAACAGAGCTCCAGAAGCGCAAGGAGGCGCTGACCCTGGAAGCCGCCGAACGTACCCGCGAGTACGAGCGCCTGGAGACGAGGGATCGCTTGGTGATGCAGGTGGAGGATGATGTCGCTGCACGGGAAGCCTGTGTCCTGGAGGAGGTCGGATGTCGGGTGGCGATGGCGCGCTTGAGCCTCGAGCACGAGTTCGAGGAGAGGCTGGAGTTGATCCGGGCCGAGGCTGAAGGTAGGACTGCTGCCATGAGGGCCAAGCTGGAGGAAGCGACGCGGCGGGCCGATGCTTTTCGGGCTGGGCCTTGAGGTAGCACAAGGGGAGTCAACCACCTCCCAGGCCGAGGTGTTCCTTCTTCGCCAACGGGTGGAGGAGGCCGAGGTCATCGCGCACCAGAATGCGAACGAGATACGTCAGCGGCGGATCCTGGAGCATGAGCACGGCCCCATGCTCACCACGCTCCGGGAGAGAGCCAACACAGTCTTGGGCAACCTCTGCGAGGCGGCTGTTGGTGAGCCGCACGCAGTTAACTACGCCGGCAACCTTCAGTTCTTCACCGACATGGTGACGCAGCTGGAGGCGCGGTCGATCAGGGCCGACAGGTTGGTGGAGGAGAGGAGCCGCGCCCTGCTCGGGCGCGCCTTTTCTCGCATCTTCAGCCATCTCCGGAACATGGATCCCCACTTCGACTTCGACGCCGCCATCGCCCCAGTCCCCCAGGCCGTCCGAGACGACCTAGCGCACTGGGTGGAAGACAATGTGGATGCTCTTGTCAGGGACTTCGCTTCAGACAACGACGGCGTGATCGTGGCTGCTGACGAGGGCGGTGTGGTGAATGGCCCTGACGCCGTTGGCGGCGACGCAGACAGTGATGGCGAGTTTAGCGACGCCAGCAACGGTTCGGGTGGTGCTCCTAAGGAAGCATTGGGGGATTTATCCGACTAATCATGCATCGTTCCTGTTCACTTACCCTGCATGAATAGAACTCAGGTTTTGGCCTGATGGCTGTGAGAGCATTTTGGAGGGGGAGCCCCTCATGTAAAACCTGTGTTCATCGTATTAGTAGACGTTACATTGCCCATGCGCCCGCGCCAAGTGGTTGGCTTAAGCGACGTGCTGGTCGGCTAGTTTACCTTTGTCCCGTGCAGGCCCTGAGGTAGCTGTGGGAGGCTGTGGTGTCCCGAGTGCTCCCTGATCGAATCCGTAGGATCTGCAGTAAAAAAACCCTCCTGAGAGGACGCGGCGGCGGCAGTCTGGGCTGTGCGCAAGCTAGGCCTGACCCGGCTCGCGAGGGGCTCACGAGGGGAGGCAGCTGAGGCGAAGTGGTAACCAAAACGCGAGAAATTGCTCGAACGAGACTAAGCACCCCTTCCCCGAACACACGCAAATCTCAAATTCGAATCCAACTTAAATCCAGCGGGGGAAAGCGACAACCAAAGGGAAAAGCAATGAAAGCAGACAAAAGGCCGCGTCCGGCACCTAATCTAGTCTTGGACGTCTTCTCACCAGCACGGAGCTAAGTGCTGCCACTGGGCGTGGGAGGGAGCCCCAGGGCCCGAGGCCGGCACCCCCGAGACTCCGGGGCGTGTACAGCTCCACTCAATATTACGTGAGAGTGTCACGGGCGGCGAGCTTCACAGGCACTGGGCCTTCTTCACAGGAACCGGCCTTGCTTCATATCGCCACACGAGGGCCCGCATTGCGCCACACTCTAGTGCCATCAACGACGACCGAAAACCAGGACGCTGCCGATGGGGTAGAGCGGTCACCAGCGGTTCCCCCGGCGACCACGGGTCCTCCGCCAGGGACAGGCCCTGAGGCACCTCCCCAGCAGAGGGCCTACCTCCTGAGAACACCTTGCTCCGAACGCCGCGGTGATGATGTCGGATCTCGGCCCCTCTCCTATAGCCCCCTGCGCCATCCTCCCGAGGGGTAGGAGACTGTGGGAGCGGGGCTGCTGCTCGCTGTGGCGACCTGCACCTCCTGCGATACATGATTAGCGTATGCTTGCTCCTGAGGAATTAGCGGTACCCGATAATCATTGCCTCCAGCATGGCTAGCGGGACCGTCCCGGGGCTCCTGGAAGGGCTCAGCTTCTGGCGCCTCGTCCCCCAGCTTGGGCTGAGGAGCGAGCCTTGTTCGTCCTGGTGAGAGTGTCCTTGGTCCATCATGAGGGGCACGTATTCTTCTGGCGCCGTCATCCCGAAGGCCATGCCGTAGTGCTCCGCATGCCACGCAGCTCTGCTTGACGCGCCCACCGTGGGGTGGTAGCGCGGCCGTCCACTAGGGCCGTGGGTCGCGTCGAGTCCTTCTTCTTCGCGGACCAGGAGCGGGGGGTAGCACCGCCGCCGGTCCGGTGCCGACAGCTTTGCTGGCGTTGGAGTAGCCTTGGAGCCCGTGGGCGCGCGCGGAGCCCGCGCACGGGCCGCCCTGGGCTTGAGATGGGAGCTGGGTGCAGAAGGGGTGAGCCCCTGAGGCGGCGAAGCCCAGGAGCTCTGCCACCCGCTCCAGCAGCACATCGCGGCTACCCTCCAGCAGCCTGCACTGCAGTAGCTCTCGGGCCACCGTGAGCATGGCCCTCGAGTTCGCCTGCTTCCAGCGGGTGTACGGTGTCGTGGTCGCGGCGTGATTGGAGGCCCTTGCTGCAGACCACGCTTGCCGCGGTGTGAGAGCTGTCGAAGCATGTGCGCGTCGCCCGCGGCCTGCAGCGCCCTGCGGACCGCGAGCTGCCTGGGGCACGGGGTCGCCCGAGGCGAGCGGCTCTGCGCGGGCGGGCCACGCCGCCCATGGATCTGGGTTGCCCGCCTGGTCGCCGGACATGGTGATGATGATGCGGTGGGGCACGAAGTGGTAGAAGGTGGATTCCGGCGCACCCCTACCTGGCGCGCCAAATGTCGGATTTCGGGTTCCGGCAGACCCTTGAGGTTCGAACATTGGGGTGCGCACAGAGATTTCGCCTTCTACCTACCTGCACCCCTCCGCCTCGCTGAGATCTAAGCTATGGAAAGAACAGCAGAAGAGACACAGGGTTTATACTAGTTCGGGCCACCGTTGTGGTGTAACACC
This sequence comes from Triticum dicoccoides, assembly GCF_002162155.2. Classification (NCBI taxonomy): domain Eukaryota; kingdom Viridiplantae; phylum Streptophyta; class Magnoliopsida; order Poales; family Poaceae; genus Triticum; species Triticum dicoccoides. The sequence goes on along the minus strand of NC_041382.1, from coordinate 129,958,278 downwards.
CTACTCCAGTGTGTGGTGTGGTGGATTGCCTCTTGGGCTGATGATGATGAGCAATACAAGGAAGAACAGCCTCGCGAGGGTCTGCTCTTGGCTGTGGGGATGAACTGCTAGGAAGAGTTCAGTCAGCCTTCTCTCTCTCTCTCTCCTCGATTCTCTCTCTGATTTCCGATCCCTTCTCTCTGTGGGTGGCTAGTCCTATTTATAGGCAAAGGCCCTGGGCCTCTTCCCAAATATTGAGCGGGAAGGGCGCCAACAATTGGCCATTTTGAAGGGGAACATCTGGTACACTTATCCTGACTAAAGTTGGTCCTCGCCTGCCAAAGCCTCTGGTGGTGACGCTAGCTTGGGCTCCACAATGACTTCCTTCCTGCCGTTGGACTGGTCTTGGTCTCGTTGCACCGAAACGGGTGCCTTTGCTTGATGCTCTCGCCTGCACTTGCTCCCTTTGCACCAAAGAGGAAAGGAGGACACTACACGGGCTGGCGCCTGCCTGGCGCCCTTGGTCATCATGGCTTGCGTCACGGGCACCTCGGGAGGTACCCCACCTTGATCTCTCCGCCTCCTCGCGAGCCAGCCTGATTTGGCCGTGCCTGAGGAAGCTCCGTGTCGTCCGCCCCGCGAGGCTTGGCCCCTCGCGAGGGTCTTGGGGTTGTGTTGATGAAGATGGGCCGTGCTGGGCCCCCCTTTGAGCCACGCCGCAGGCCGCAGGCAAGCAAGTCTGGGGACCCCCATTCCCAGAACGCCGACAGTTTTATTCAAGGCGAACTGTCAAGGGGTTCCCATTATAACCCAACCGCGTAAGGAACGCAAAATCAAGGAACATAACACCGGTATGACGGAAACTAGGGCGGCAAGAGTGGAACAAAACACTAGGCATAAGGCCGAGCCTTCCACCCTTTAGCAAGTATATAGGTGCATTAAAGTAAACAAGATATAATAATGATATGCCAACAATAAACATGTTCCAACAAGGAACAAACCCCAATCTTCACCTGCAACTAGCAACGCTATAAGAGGGGCTGAGCAAAGCGGTAACATAGCCAAACAATGGTTTGCTAGGACAAGGTGGGTTAGAGGTTTGACATGGCAATCTGGGGGACATGATAAAGCAAGTGGTAGGTATCACGGCATAGGCATAGCAATAGAGCGAACAACTAGCAAGCAAAGATAGAAGTGATTCCGAGGGTATGGTCATCTTGCCTGCAAAGTTCTCCGAGTTGACGTAAGCTTGATCCTCATAAGCGTACTCAACGGGTTCCTCGATCATGAACTCGTCTCCCTTCTCTACCCAAGGCAAGAACACAAGCAAAAGAAACCACAATCAACCACGGTGCAATGCGCAAGCAGCATGATGCAAAACATGGCATGATATGCGGGATGTGATATGCAATGCATATGCGTGCTCCGAAAGGAAAATATTGAACCAGGCCTCAACTTGGCAAACCAAGTGCGCTATTGGAAAGATGAGTTAATTTCGGTCGAGATCGATATAAAGATGACCGGAATCGGATGCACGGTTTGCAAATGGCAAGCAAAACAATAATGGAATGATTCTGCGATTAACAGCACGATGCCATCTAAAATGCAACAAGAAACTAAGCTACTGCACTCTAACGTAGCAACAAAGCACATGGCAGTGATCTACTCACGATGCTTGACAAGAGATGAACACTGAGCTACGGCTAAATCACACAAGAGAAGGTTCAAACAAGCATGGCAAAAGTGCAAAAGATATCAGCTTCACAGACTTGGTGAAAATAACATGTCAGGAATTAACATCAGGAGGAAGCAATGTTTAGAGCAAGATATCAACATGTTACAGGAACTTAACATAGCAAAACAAGGCACGTCATGAATCTACTCAAATCATATAACAAAAGTCCCTTACTGACCATCAGCCAAAAGGGCACATAAAATATGGTGGCACCCATGTAAACATAGCAAGTTTCGCTAACAGATTCCGACTTAGCAGAAAACTGGACATGGCAAAAATAGAGTTTCGAAGGCACGTTCGCGAGCTCGATGCACTTACCACAAGGCATTGCATGACAAACTAAGAATACATCCAACAAGAAGACATGTTCAAGAAGCTAACCATGGCAAGAACCATCTCATAGCATGCATGGATCAACTACAACAACCTTGGCAAAATTGATTAACACGTAACCAATCTGCCTGGAACATGTTGTAGCAAAAGTAGAGCAAGATTGAGTCATGCTAGGGTACTACATAAATGCAAACAGGGACATGGATGGATAGAGCATAACCATATGCTCAAATCATCCTTACTGAACATGCTCAAAAGAAGCATGGATCACTCTGTAGCAACATGAATACATGGCATTGAAATAACAACAGGGAAATGAATTAGTGAAATTCTAAGTCCCTGAAATCAGCAACATCACGAGAGCTACTTTGCATGCTTGTGCTAGTCACCACATTGATCACAAAAATACATGGAATACACCCCTGTAAAGATGGCATGGCATAGCCCAAAACACATGTAGGGCTCAAGTTCATATGCAGCACACATTAGTCATGGCAAAAATGACAAATGCTCATAATATGATAAGAATCAGGAACTAACATTTTATAGCACTCTTGCAACAGCATTTTAGGCATGAAGATGGACTCAAACAAGCATGATGCAATGGAACAAAATGAATATCACATCCAGACGAACAATTTGATATGCCACACGCATGAAATGGAGCTACGATGACAAAGTTATGATGCAATGAACATAGCTTGAAAAAGATGAACAGGGAAAAGACTTAGACGAAAATAGACCTCTCCGGACAGATCTGGATCTAGGGTTCGTCTCCGAGCGCGTGAACCGAGGTCCACCGGAGTAGCTCGCCGGAGTCGGAGGAGAAAAGAGGCTCGCCGGAGGAGGAGCAGGGCGGGACCGGCCGGAGAGGGGGGCGGTTCCCGCGGCGGCGGTCGAAGGCGGTGGCACGGGGCTCGGCGGCGATCGGTGAGACGGCGGGCAGCAAGATGATGGTGAGGTGGCGCGGGCGGCGCGGCGAAGCGGCGATGGCGACGGTGAGGTGGCGTAGGCGGCGCGGCGGAGCGGTGATGGCAGCGGGGCGGCGATGGTGGGAGGGCCGGCCGTGGGCTCGTGGGCCAGCGCGGCGGGTGGAGGCGGCGACGACACATGGAAGGCGGCGATTGGTCGGGTGCGGCGGCGGACGCGTCCGGCCAGATCCGGACGTGTCCGGTGGCGCGAGGAGAGGGGGAGCTAGGGTTTATTCGCGAATTTCGGAGGGGGAGGTGTATTTATAGATAGAGGGAGGTAGGAGAGTCCAAATGAGGTGTGGTTTTCGGCCACACGATCGTGATCGAACGACCGAGATGATAGAGGGGGTTTGGATGGGTTTTGGGCCACTTTGGAGGGGTGTTGGGCTGCAACACACATGAGGCCTTTACGGTTCCCCGGTTAACCGTTGGAGTAACAAACGAACTCCAAATGGCACGAAACTTGACAGGCGGTCTACCGGTGGTGTACCAAGGCCACTTGGCAAATCTTAGTCCACTCCGAGAATGTTTAACACCTGCACACGAAAAGAGGCAAAAGGGGACGCCGGAGGACGTAGGAGTGCCATAATGCAAAACGAACAAGAGGGAAAATGCTCGGATGCTTGAGACGAACACGTATGCAAATGCGATGCACATGATGACATGATATGAGATGCATGACATGGACAAAATGCAAAACGAAGACAAAACCCAACCACGAGGGAATATCATAACTTAGAGCCGAAAATGGCAAGAGTTGGAATACAAATATGGTAAGTTACATACGGGGTGTTACAACACTCCACCACTACGAAAGGATCTCGTCCCGAGATCTAGGACTGGAAAAACTCTGGATATTCGGAACGGAGGTGGTCCTCGTGTTCCTAGGTGGCTTCTCGGTCGGAATGATGTGACCACTTCACTTTTAGGAATTTGATTGACTTGTTGCGAGTCTTGCGCTCAGTTTCTTCAAGAATAGCAACGGGATGCTCATGATAAGACAGGTCTTCTTGGAGGTCAATCTCTTCGAAGTTGATGGTGCGGTCAGGAGTCTTGAAACACTTGCGAAGCTGAGATACGTGAAACACGTCGTGCATGTTTGCAAAGTTGGTTGGAAGCTCAAGTTGATAGGCGAGATTGCCTCTTTTGACAATGATCTTGAAAGGACCCACGTATCTAGGGGCAAGCTTCCCTTTGATACCGAAGTGACGGGTACCTTTCATTGGAGAGACACGGAGGTAGACATGGTCTCCGATCTCGAAAGCCAAGTCACGATGCTTGCTATCATAGTAACTCTTCTGGCGCGATTGCGCGGCTTTGAGATTTTCACGAATGACTTTGCACATTTCTTCAGCCTCTGTGATCAAGTCATTGCCAAGAAGTTGGTGTTCACCAGTCTTTGACCAATTAATAGGAGTACGACACTTTCTGCCATAGAGAATCTCGAATGGGGCCTTGCCCGAACTCGCTTGGAAGCTGTTGTTGTAGGAGAACTTGGCATATGGAAGACAATCTTCCCACTTCATACCGAAAGAAATGACACAAGCCCTGAGCATATCTTCAAGAATTTGATTGACTCGCTCGACTTGTCCACTAGTTTGAGGATGAAAGGCTGTGCTGAACCGAATGTTGGTGCCCATGGCCTTCTGGAAGGAATCCCAAAACTTAGAAGTGAAGATGCTTCCATGATCTGAAGATATCAACTGCGGAATGTCGTGCAGAGAGACAATCCTGGAGGTATATAGCTCTGCCAACTGAGCTGCTGTGACAGATTATTTGATAGGAAGAAAATGAGCCACTTTAGTAAGCTTGTCGATGACGATGAATATAGCATCATTGCCACGCTTGGACTTGGGAAATCCAATCACGAAGTCCATCTCAATATGGTCAAACTTCCATTCTGGAATGGCAAGAGGTTGGAGGAGACCAGCTGGCCATTGGTGTTCTGCTTTCACTCTTCTGTAGACATCACATTCATTCACGAACTGAGCAATCTCTTGCTTCATTCGAGTCCACCAATACGACTGCTTGAGGTCATGGTACATGTTTGTACTTCCAGGATGAATAGATAGGAGTGAATTGTGAGCCTCGTTCATAAGGTCACCTTTTGGAACAATAATGTGATCCTCGAAGAATACATATCTTTGTCATCAAGGCGATAGCACTTGTACTTGGGTTGGCTCTTGGCAATCCCAATCTTCACCTTCTTCACCATGGCATCAAGAAGTTGAGCCTCACGAATCTGATCTTCCAAAGTAGGAGAGACTTGGAGGTTGGCAAGGAATCCTTGAGGAACAACTTGGAGATTAAGTTTGTGGAAAGCTTCACAAAGATCCGGTTGGAAGGGCTTGAGAATCAAACTGTTGCAGTAAGCCTTCCTGCTCAAAGCGTCAGCAATGACATTGGCCTTGCCTGGAGTATATTCAATACTCGAATTATACTCTTGAATCATCTCGATCCAACGAGTCTGCCTGAGGTTGAGGTTGGGCTGAGTGAAGATGTACTTGAGACTCTTATGATCAGTGAAGATGTCCACTTTCCTTCCCAACAAGAGATGTCTCCATGTTAAAAGAGCATGGACAACTGCCGCCAACTCGAGGTCATGAGTGGGGTAGTTCTTTTCGTTGGGCTTCAACTGGCGAGAGGTATAGGCCACAACTTTCTTCTCTTGCATTAACACAGCACCAAGACCTTGCAGGGAAGCATCACAGAAAACCTCAAATGGTTTGGATTCATCAGGAGGAGTCAGAACTGGAGTTGTGACTAACTTCTCTTTGAGGGTGTTGAAAGCGATGTCACATTCAGGCGTCCAGACATACTTCACATGCTTCTGGAGAAGGTTGGAAAGAGGCTTTGCAATCTTAGAGAAATTCTCAATGAATCTTCGACAATAGCTTGTGAGCCCAAGAAAGCTGCAGAGCTACTTCACATTCTGAGGCAGTTCCCAATTCACAATTGCAGACACCTTCTCAGGATTAACAGCTATGCCCTTGGCGGAGATGATATTCCCTAGGTAGAGAACCTCATCGAGCCAAAACTCGCACTTTGAAAACATTGCATAGAATTGATGTTCTCTGAGTTTGTCCAGCACCAATCTCAAATGCTTGGCATGATCCTCTTTGTTCTTGGAAAAGACCAAAATGTTAACGAGATAGACCAAGACGAAGTCACTTGTGTAAGGGTTGAAGATGAAGTTCATCATGCGAGAGAATGTTGGAGGAGCACTGACAAGGCCGAAAGACATGACAGTGTATTCATAGGACCCATAGCTTGTCCTGAATGTTGTCTTGGGGATATCTTGTTCATGAATGCGAATTTGATGATAGCCCATACGGAGGTCAAGCTTGGAGAATACTTGAGCACCTTTGAGTTGTTCGAAAAGCTCATTGATGTTGGGAAGTGGGTACTTGTTCTTTATGGTCTTCTTGTTCAATGGACGGTAGTCGACGCAGAGTCGGCCCGTGCCATCCTTCTTCTTGACAAAAAGAACACCACAACCCCATGGAGAAGAACTTGGTCGGATTAGACACATACGCTCTTGTATATCGAGTTGTTTCTTCAGCTCCTTCAACTCTTCTGGTCCAAGCTTGTAAGGACGTTTGCAAACAGGTTCCGTGCCAGGCTCAAGATCGATGAGGAATTCAACTGGCCGGTGAGGAGGCATTCCTGGAAGCTCTTCTGGAAAGACGTCTTGATATTCACAAACGACTGGAATCTGAGAGATGGCATTCAACTCGCCCTTCTCATTGAGAGAAAACAGTCGAATGGTATCATCACGAGCGGCAAAGACAATCACATCCTCAGACGAGTGTGTCAATTGAATCTGCCTGGCAGCACAATCAGGTTGAGCCTTGTGCTTAGAAAGCCAGTCCATGCCGAGAATTAGATCAATATCCGAGTCACCAAGGACCATTGGAGAAGACAGAAACTTATAGTCACCCATCTTGATAGAAACATTCGGGATCATCGTGGTAGCCCTCATCGACTTGGCCGGAGAAACCACTCCCATAGGTTTACCCAACATTTCCTAAACAAAGTCATGCTTTGAAACAAATGATCTTGGCATGAAACAATGCGATGCACCAGTATCAAAAAGGACTTTTGCATGAGTAGAGTTAACTGGAAAGTTACCCATGATCACTTTTGAAGAGTCCTCTGCCTGAGCTGCGTTCACCATGTTGACCCTTGCAAACTTGGGATTATGCTTGACCACTTCATTGCTGGCAGATCTCACAGGAGGAGGAGGCGGAAGACGCCTCGGGTTGAAGCATTTGTTTGCATAGTGACCCTTCTGCTGACACTTGTTGCACGTAACCTCTAAGAGCGGACGGTGATACAGAGCACTTGACCTTGGAGCATGAGACGAAGCTTTGTTCTGAAAGCCTGGGTTGGGTGGGTGGGAAGATCCATTGCCACCTTTGCTCTTCTGCTGATAAGGCTGACGGAACGGAGGAGGAGGAGGCAACCAGTACTTTTGCTGCTTAGCTGCCACTTGAGTTGAAGAAGAAGGAGTTGCATCCCTGACTCTCTTCTTGGAAGCATCACACTTGAGCTGAGCAACCTCTTGCTTTAGTGCCATGTTGTAGAACTCATCATACTTTTTCGGCTCAAAAAGCACAAGAGCTAGTTGCAGATCTTCTCTAAGGCCACCTCTGAATTGATAAATCATGCTCTTCTCATCAGGGACGTCTTGCTTGGCAAAGCGAGCGAGCCTCTGGAACAGGATGTTGTATTGGTAAGCAGACAAGCTGCCTTGCTTCAGATTGCGGAACTCCTCACGCTTACTCTCAACAACACTCTGAGGAATGTGGTGAGCTTTGAAGTCTTGGCGGAAATCATCCCAGGTAATCACACGACCTCCTCTAGAATCTTTGTATTGTTGATACCACTCAGCAACTTGGTCTTTGAGTTGGAACGAAGCAAACTTGAAAAAATCCTCACGCCTGATGTTGCTACACTCAAAATGTTTGCAGATATCCACGAGCCAATCGTCAGCGCCTGTGGCCTCGACATAGTTACAGAAAGACTTCGGCTGGTTTGTGAGGAACTGGTTGAGGGTAGCAAACTGAACTTGATTGTTGACATGGCCTTGATTTCCTTGGTTGCGCTCTTGCAAGAGTTGCATAAGCATCTGCGTGTTGGCGTTGGTGGCGGCCATCACAGCTTGCCATGCCTCCGGAGGTGGAGGTGGTGGCGGAGGTTCCGGATTCTAACGCGTTGGAGGAGCCATCCTAAAGAGGGTGACATCCGTTAGCATCTCGAAAGACATATATTCAAGATGAATCAATGGACCGAAATTGCAACATGTAGCCTTAACATTCGAACAAAAATGAACGAATGAATTCCAAATTAAATGATCACACTTCCATAAATTGAGAAGCCACTTAGATAAAGGTAGATGAATAAAACAACAAGGTACGAACATGAACAAATAATTGGTAAGGATTACCCAATCACAAACGAAATATCCGCGGGAAGAAATACTAGAGCTACATGAATTCCCACCTATGAAACTACCAAAACTTTCCGGTTATGCAATCAGGTGTTGGGGATACAGGGGAAGCATAATATCTCACCCAAAACTAGCAAATCCTACATCCAGTTGTATCCATCCTTCAACACATAACCAAGAAACCTTCAGAAATCATTTACCTCAACCTTCGAAAAGCATCCGTTATACGAGTTATGGCAATACTCCCGAACTCTTGCCCCAGTACTAGGTGGCGTCGAGGTTATATCACCAACAACTGCATAAAAGAGATTTTCGATGTCGGCGAACTTAGGTATTCCAGAACTGCAACCATAAAATTGTGACGACAACACCTCGGAGCTCAACTCCCTGGGACACTGCCACAACCCCTAAATGTCAGGAGGCACCAAGAACAATGTTCTTGTCACAAAACCATCAGAACGATTCCAAGATACCCGCGTGATCCTAAAAAAATTCGTGAAATTTGAGAAGAGAAGAGTCAAAACTCTACGTCAGGAGGCCTCACCAGAGCGACGAAGGGACTGGGAAGTAAAAAAGAATCCTACTCTCTGATATATATAATCCTATAAGACTCAAAACATTTTTCTAGACTCAACAACGCCAGCGATTCGATCAAGCAGGGGGCTCCTAAGTCGGGGAAGGCTATGATTACCAACTTGTAACACCCACGATGTGGCTATATCTCCCACGTGTCGGAGCACGACTTAGAGGCATAACCGCAATGTAGGCATGTCGCAAGAGGGGTAATCTTTACACATCCCATGTACTGAATAAGAAAGAGGTACAGAGTTGGCTTACAATCGCCACTTCACACAATACATAAATATAGCATTACATCATCCAGAATACAATCAAGGTCCGACTACGGAACCAAAATAAAGACAACCCCAAATGCGTAAGATCCCCGATCGCCTCAACTGGGCTCCACTACTGATCGTCTGGAAAAGAAACATAGTAACGTCCTGAATCCTCGTCGAACTCCCACTTGAGTTCGGTCGCATCCCCTGGAATGGCATCATCGGCACCTGCATCTGGTTTTGGAAGTAATCTGTGAGTCACGGGGACTCAGCAATCTCACACCCTCATGATCAAGACTATTTAAGCTTATGGGTAGGAAAAAGTAGTGAGCTGGAGCTGCAGCAAGCACTAGCATATATGGTGGCTAACTTACGCAAATGAGAGTGAGAAGAGAAGGCAAAGCACGGTCAAGAAGCTATAAGATCAAGAAGTGATCCTAGAACTACTTATGTTCAAGCATAACACGAGACCGTTTTCTCTTTCCGGACTCCGCCAAAAATAGACCATCACGGCTACACACGCTGTTGATTCATTTTAGTTAAGTTAAGTGCCAGGTTTTCAATAACCGGATATTACCAAATTCCCATCTGCCCATAACCGCGGGCACGGCTTTCGAAAGTTCAAAACCCTGCAGGGGTGTCCCAACTTAGCCCATCACAAGCTCTCACGGTCAACGAAGGATATTCCTTATCCCAGGACGACCTGGTCAGACTCGGAATCCCGGTTACAAGACATCTCGACAATGGTAAAACAAGACCAGCAAGACCACCCGTTGTGCCGACAAATCCCGATAGGAGCTGCACATATCTCGTTTTCAGGGCACACCGGATAAGCTAAGCGTACGGGAGCCAACGTAACCCAAGTTGCCAAGGGACGGCCCCGCACGGTGCTCTAGGTTGGACCAACACTTAGAGAAGCACTGGCCCGGGGGGGTTAAAATAAAGATGACCCTTGAGTCCGCGAAACCCAAGGGAAAAAGGCTTAGGTGGCAAATGGTAAAACCAAGGTTGGGCATTGCTGGAGGAGTTTTATTCAAGGCGAACTGTCAAGGGGTTCCCATTATAACCCAACCGCGTAAGGAATGTAAAATCAAGGAACATAACACTGGTATGACGGAAACTAGGGCGGCAAGAGTGGAACAAAACACCAGGCATAAGGTCGAGCCTTCCACCCTTTACCAAGTATATAGGTGCATTAAAGTAAACAAGATATAATAATGATATGCCAACAATAAACATGTTCCAACAAGGAACAAACCCCAATCTTCACCTGCAACTAGCAACGCTATAAGAGGGGCTGAGCAAAGCGGTAACATAGCCAAACAACGGTTTGCTAGGACAAGGTGGGTTAGAGGTTTGACATGGCAATCTGGGGGACATGATAAAGCAAGTGGTAGGTATCGCGGCATAGGCATAGCAATAGAGCGAGCATAGCAAGCAAAGATAGAAGTGGTTTCGAGGGTATGGTCATCTTGCCTACAAAGTTCTCTGAGTTGATGTAAGATTGATCCTCATAAGCGTACTCAACGGGTTCCTCGATCACGAACTCGTCTTCCGTCTCTACCCAAGGCAAGAACACAAGCAAAAGAAACTACAATCAACCACGGTGCAATGCGCAAGCAGCATGATGCAAGACATGGCATGATATGCGGGATGTGATATGCAATGCATATGCGTGCTCCGGAAGGAAAAGATTGAACCAGGCCTCAACTTGGCAAACCAAGCGCGCCGCGGGAAAGATGAGTTGATTTCGATCGAAATCGATATAAAGATCACTGGAATCGGATGAACAGTTTGCAAATGGCAAGCAAAACAATAATGGCACGATTGTGTGATTAACAGCACGATGCCATCTAAAATGCAACAAGAAACTAAGCTACTACACTCTAACATAGCAACAAAGCACATGGCAGTGATCTACTCACGATGCTTGACAAAAGATGAATACTGAGCTACGGCTAAATCACACAAGAGCAGGTTCAAACAAACATGGCAAAAGTGCAAAAGATATCAGCTTCACAGACTTTGTGAAAATAACATGTCAGGAATTAACATCAGGAAGCAATGTTTAGAGCAAGATATCAACATGTTACAGGAACTTAACATAGCAAACCAAGGCACAACATGAATCTACTCAAAGAATATAACAAAAGTCCCTTACTGACCATAAGCCAAAAGGGCACAGAAAATACGATGGCACCCATGTAAACATAGCAAGTTTCGCTAACAGATTCAGACTTAACAAAAAATTGGACATGGAAAAAACAGAGTTACGAAGGCACGTTCGCGAGCTCGATGCACTTACTACAAGGCATTGCATGACAAACTAAGCATACACCCAGCAAGAAGACATGTTCAAGAAGCTAACCATGGCAAGAACCATCTCATAGCATGCATGGATCAACTACAACAACCTTGGCAAAATTGATTAACACGTAACCAATCTGCCTGGAACATTTTGTAGAAAAAGTAGAGCAAGATTGAATCATGCTAGGGTACTCCATAAATGCAAACAGGGACATGGATAGTTAGAGCATAACCATATGCTCAAATCATCCTTACTGAACATGCTCAAAAGAAGCATGGATCACTCTGTAGCACTCTTGCAACAACATTTTAGGCATTAAGATGGACTCAAACAAGCATGATGCAATAGAACAAAATGAAGAGCACATCCAGACGAACAATTTGATATGCCACACGCACGAAACGGAGCTACGATGATAGAGTTATGATGCGATGAACATAGCTTGAAAAAGATGAACAGGGAAAAGACTTAGACGAAAATAGACCTCTCCGGACATATCTGGATCTAGGGTTCGTCTCTGAGCGCGTGAACTGAGGTCCACCGGAGTAGCTCGCCAGAGTCAGGGGAGAGAATAGGCTCGCCGGAGGAGGAGCAGGGCGGGACCGGCCGGAGAGGGGGGGTTCCCGCGGCGGCGGCGGCGGCGGTCGAAGGTGGCGGCGCGGGGCTCGGCGGCGACTAGCGAGGCGGTGGGATGCGAGACGGCGGTGAGGTGCCGCGGGCGGCGCGGTGGAGGGGCGATGGCGGCGGTGAGGTGGCGTG
>NC_041382.1:129903604-129945471 GCF_002162155.2 Triticum dicoccoides | reverse complement strand
GGCGCAGTGGGCGGAGGCGGCGGCGACACGTGGTGGGCGGCGATTGGTCGGGCATGGTGGTGGACGTGTCCGACAGCGCGAGGAGAGGGGGAGCTAGGGTTTATCCACGAATTTCGGGGGGGGGGGTGTATTTATAGATAGAGGGAGCTAGGAGAGTCCAAATAAGGTGCGGTTTTTGGCCACACTAGCATGATCGAATGACCGAGAGGATGGAGGGGGTTTGGATAGGTTTTGGGCCACTTTGGAGGGGTGTTGGGCTGCAACACACACGAGGCCTTTACGGTTCCCCGGTTAACCGTTGGAGTAACAAACAAACTCCAAATGGCACGAAACTTGACAGGCGGTCTACCGGTGGTGTAACAAGGCCGCTTGGCAAATCTCGGTCCACTCCGAGAACGTTTAACACCCGCACATGAAAAGAGGCAAAAGGGGACACCGGAGGACGTAGGAGTACCGGAATGCAAAACGGACAACGGGGAAAATGCTCGGATGCTTGAGACGAACACGTATGCAAATGCGATGCACATGATGACATGATATGAGATGCATGACATGGACAAAATGCAAAACGAAGATAAAACCCAACCACGAGGAGATATCATAACTTAGAGCCGAAAATGGCAAGAGTTGGAATACAAATATGGTAAGTTACATACGGGGCATTACATCAGAGACAGATGACCAGTCGTATCCCCCCCCCCCGAGGTGCATGCTCTAACTTGGCAAGGTTATATTGCTCATATCATGCATATGGTGTCTTGCATTGCCATGCCATCTACTTAGATTAGACATGCTTTGTGTTAATGCCTCCCGTTTGCTTTCTATATTAGATATGTGAATTATGCAATGCCATGTTTTTCAGCCACTTATCATATATGTGAATTATGCACCGCCATGTACCCAGGCATCATATATGTGAATTATCTCATGCCATCTTTTTTTCCTTACGTATTCTATTTGTCGACAATATGTGTGTATTGAACTACTCTTCATGTGTACCAGCCATTTGAGCCAGTTATGAAAAAATCAGGAGTGAAAATAAGGTCTTCGGAGCAGGCAATGGTACCTGTTGAAGCATATATCTCGATGGTTACAGGGAGCTCCTCAGAGGAGGATTTAGAAACAGATGACCAGTCCTATATCCCACCTAAGGTGTATGCTCTAAGTTGCAATGTTTATATTTCTCATGTCAAGCATATGGTGTCTTGCATTGCTTAGTTTAGACATCATATGCACAATATTGAATTCCATCTACTTAGTTTAGAGATCATACATGTGAGTGCCAGCTGCTTAGTATATAAATCAATTATGTCAATTATATCATGCCATCCTGTATACTTAGACAACATTTATGTGAATTATTTGATCCCAACCTATTTTAGAAAGACATCATATAGTTTTGTCATGTCATCCTGTTTAGATACTCATCATATGTTGAATTATGCCATTATATCATGTAAAGTTATCCATCATATATCTAAAACTGTGTCATGCTATCCTGTTTAGTTAGGCATCATATATGTGAAATTGTGTCCTGTTGTCTTGTTTGGTTAGACAACATATATGTGAATTACCACATCTGTCTATCATACAATGTGTGTACATTCAATTTCTTTTCTTGTTTATCAGCCATTTGAATTTGAGAGGGTGATGGCAGTGTCTAAGGGAGCAAAAACCTGTTCTTCACAAAAGACAGTGCTACCCGTCGATGCAGATAGAACCATGGTTGTACTGGCCCACAAACATGCCCCACCACACATAATCGACACTCTTCCAGATTGCACACTTACACTGTTGGGCAGAGAACCAGCTACAACCCATCTAACCCCAACCCCAGCGGATAGTAACCCACTTCTAGTTGACAAAGCACCATGTCCACCACAGAGTACCCCCACACGAGCAGTTTGTAAAGCAAGTGCAATGCCCAAAGCACGAAGACACCATAGTGAACCCAAACTCCACGTTTAAAGAAGAAGAGCAACTATTCTCAGGTCAGATTCTGTAGCTATGGTCCATACTCCTTTGTGTTTTTTTAACTGTGAACTGTGGGGAAAACCCCCACAGCATATCAAAACTTTATTAAAGCCAGACAACAGTTACAACAACATGATTACAAGAGGTAACCGAAAGGAGAGGAGAAAAACAAAATAAAATAAAGAAAAGGCTAAAACTTAAGGTGGCAAGAAAGAAATCCACTTGAGTAACTCATCCTTGTATCCAGATTTGATTCGATGCTGCATCAGAGTAATATCATGCCTGAAAGCTCCTCTCCATTTGTTGAAACTTTCCCTCTCACCTCTGAACACTTTGGCATTTCTGATGATCCAGATATTCCAGCAGGCAATAAATACTACTTCATTAAAAAAGGGCTTATCAAAACTTCTCCTTCCCTGGATGACTAGGTCAGACATTGAAGTTCCAGCCAACCAATCGATCTGCAAATAATTCCAAACTCTGACACTGAAATTGCAGTTGAAGAAGAGATGGTCTCTGGTTTCTCTCACTTGAAGGGGGCATAGCCTACAAGTAACACCATCATCCATGTGCCAGTGCCTTCTATCAACCATATCCTTAGTGTTGAGTCTATCCATGATGAGCATCCATGCAAAAACCTTGATCTTGATAGTGCAAGAGGATTTCCAGATCCAGCACAGCAAGTGGTTGAATGTTTCATTCTGAAAAACATGACCATAGAACAACTTAGGTTTGTAAACCTTTGAAGAGCCCTGCCAGAACCATAAATCCTTACAAGTGTCATCTCTTGTATGGGAGACCAACATATTTCTTATCAAGTTTAGCTCATCAAAAGCTTGAGCAGACAAAGGTAGGTGAAAGTGTTGGTACAAGTCTATTGAATTGAAGATGGCCTTAACAGAAATCCATGGATCCTTGGCAAAAGAGAATAATCTTGGGAATCTAGACTACAAGCTAGAAACTTCATTGCCAAGATTCCAGTTATCAGACCAAAAGAGAGCAGTGTCCCCAGCATTGACCTGCACCCAGGAGCAGTCCCTAAAATTCTGCAAGACCTTACAAATATCCTTCCACCAAAAAGAGCCACAAGAAGTTGTTCCCTGGGGCATGCCATCATGATAATATGAGTCCCAAATTAAGGACACCCAAGGTAGGTCTTTCCTGTTGAGAAAGTTACTAGCATGCTTGAGAAGCAAAGCCACGTTTTGAACACCCAGGTTCAAAATACCTAGACCACCCTTGTTTTTTGGTCTACAAATCAAATCCCAAGCAGCAAGAGATGGAGCAGGCTCCTCCCTATTTTTTATCCACAGACATTGCCTTTGAATTCTTTCCAACTGCTTGAGGATTCCAACAGGAACAGCCAGGCTGCCCATAAAGAAGATTGGCAGGGAAGACAAGGCAGAATTTAAGAACTGCAGCCTCTCACCTTGATTAAGGAAGGAGGAGCTGGCAGTCATTCTCCTCTCCATACAATCCACAAGAGGCATAAAGTCCACCATCTTTGGCCTTGTAGTACCCATAGGCAGACTAAGGTAAGTAAAAGGCATCTTTCCAATTTGGCATCCAAAAGCAGAAGCAAGCTCAGTCATGACTGCATTTTCAACATTTATAGGAATGATAAAAGATTTATGGTAGTTGACATCAAGACCTGTGGACTGAGAGAACACCAACAGCATATCCTTCAGTGCTAGAAGTTGTTGCCTGTCAGCAGGGAGGATGATCAGAGTATCATCGGCATATTGAATGATAGGGTAGTCTTGGTCATGGCAGGGAATAGGTAACTTTAGGATCCCCTTGCTGAACATATCATTGATCACTGTTTGCAGAAGATCAGCAGCTATCACAAAGAGAAGAGGAGAAACAGGGTCCCCCTGTCTAACTCCTTTTTTGCAAACAAACTTCCTCCCAGGCACACCATTCAAAAGGACAGAAGAAGTACCAGTGGCAAGTAACTGCTTCATCCATAGTATCCACTTTTCATTCAAACCTTTGTGCCTTAGGATTTGGAAGATAGCTTCATGCTCAACAGAGTCAAAAGCCTTCTCAAAGTCCAATTTGAGGATCACAATTGGCCTCTTTGACTGATGGCATTGATGCAGATACTCAAAGGTCCAACCAATGCAGTCCTGAATTGTTCTGCTCTTAATGAAACCATACTGATTCTTATGAATGCATTTCATAATTATCCTCTGAAACCTATTGGCAGCCATCTTAGAAAGGAACTTCAGACCCATGCTTGTTAGAGAAATAGGCCTATAATCCCCCACTTCCTCCAGTGATAGTTTCTTGGGTATCAGAGTGATGAAAGAACTATTAATGTTGTTTAGCACTGCAGTCCCCTCATGAAAAGCATGAGCCAGATCATAGAAATCAGCTGATATGATGTGCCAGCACCTCTTGAAGAATAGACCATTAAAACCATCAGGTCCAGGTGCTTTATCCACAGGCATGTGCTTGACCACATCATCCATTTCCTGTTTTTCAAAAGGCTTAGTAAGCATATCCAGGCCATCCACTGGAGTTATTAGAGATGCTAAATCAAAACCCATTGCAATCCCTCTAGAAGTGCCCATTCTGTTCTTGAAACAACTCCAAATAATTCCAGCCATTTGATCATGGTCAGAGACCACAGAGCCATCAGGTAATTTAAGACTAGCAATTGAATTTCTCCTGTGCCTCTCAGTGGCCATGGCATGAAAAAACTTGGTGTTGTCACCCCAACCTTAATATACCTGATAGTGCATCTCTTTTTCCAGTACATGCAGTGCAGGTGCAAAAGCTTTTCCAAATGGACCTTCACAATTTTCCTGAAATTGAACTCCTGTCCAAACAAGGGCCTCCATTCCTCCAACTCATCTAAAAGGAAGACCACATGATTACACTTGCTAATCAACAATTTTAACTTGGAAACATTCATTTGCCATCTCTTAAGGCACATTCTTAGATGCTTAAACTTGTCAGCAATCTTAGCAGTAATGTGAGTCTTCTTAGATGGGGTTAGCCAAGATGATTCCACACACTCCATAAAGCCCTCTAGTTCCAACCAATAGTTTTCAAATCTAAAGATATTTGATTTAGGTATGGTTGTCTTGATTGATACTAAACAAGGGATATGGTCAGAGGCAGTCCTGGCCAGAGGCAATACTTCAGTCATTGGATAGTCAGTGATCCAATCTACTGAGGTGAAGAACCAGTCTAGCTGCTCTAGAAGAGGGATGTCCTGCATATTGGACCAAGTGTATGATCTACCTTTAATTGGCAATTCAAGAAGTCCCAAATGTCCAATAACCTCATTGAAGATGAACATATCATTTATGTCCCCACCAGGTAAGTTTCTATTGTCCACTGACCTAAGGAAATTGAAGTCACCAAGCAATAACCAGTGCTCATCAATAGGGATACAGAGATTATATAGCCAGTTTATAAAATTGTCCCTTGCTTCCCCCTGACAAGGACCATATACAACAACCAAGGTCCAACTTTCATTATTCTGCCTGGAGGTAAACTTAATCACAACAGCAAATTGCTGAACTTCGATTAGATTTCAATAAAAACATTTGAATTCCAAACCACAAGAATACCACCAGAAGCCCCTATTGAAGGGGAGCAAGCAAAAGAGTCAAATCTCTTAGGGAAGAAACTTTTGATTGATCTGGAATCGAAAGATGAGCATTTAGTTTCTTGCAAGCAGGCTATAGAGCATTGACATTCCTCAATTTTTTGTCTGACAGCTCGCTGCCTAGCTTCAGAGTTCAAACCTCTAACATTCCAGCACAACACATTCCAGTTTCTACATGAATTACTCATTAAAACATATACTAGGCAGCATAACCCATATGACACACAATGTCACATGTCCAAAATAATAGAACAAAGTCTGACCCACCACACAGACATAAGAAAGTTCATGACATAATTGACATACATAAAGCATAAGAGCGGCAAACTTAGGGGCCTGCCACACCCAAAAGTCCAGGAGCAGGCTAAACATCAAAATCGACGGAGGCAGAAGCAGGTGGGTCCACCATAAGTGCATCCACAGAGAGGAGAGTGGCATCAATTTCCAACTCTCTCCCTATTTCCTGAAGCCGCGCAATCGGAGTCGCCAGGGGGATTTCTTCAGAAGCCTGCTCTTCAGACTCATGGGCCGTGAAGGGCTTCGCTTTGGGCTTCTTCTTCTTGGGCTGTATAGCAAGCTCATGAAAAACGGGCTTGAAACCATCCCGCTTGAGAGAACTCCTAGTGCAACGTCTGACGGCCGTATCAACAATTGGTGTTGGCGCCAAAGGTTGTCGTGGCCTTCTCACAGCCACCACAGACACAGGAGGAACCACCAGATCAGGTGCAGAGTCAACAAACAAAGCTCTAGCGACCGGCCTGGCCACTTCCTGGTCCTTCCAAGTGAGACGAGGCACATCTAGATCAGAGAAAGCGAAATCCCAGCTTCGCTTAGACAGAACAATAGGCGACAGAGGCTGCATTGAAACTGGCTTGGGGACAGAGAACACTATAGGAGCTTGTAGCAGAGTTTCAAAAGATCTTCTCCAAATCATGTCAGGAGGTAGAGGAGGCCCATAAGGCACAACATGCATAACAAATTCCTCCCTAATCACAGGAGGCTGATAGACCACAATGGCCCAATGATCAGGAGCAAACTCCTCATTGAATGGAGGAGTAACAGGGGCCTCAGGCTGCTCATCATCAAGAACTACAACAGGTGGCACATGGGCATCAGCAGCAGAGCTTGGCTGTGTAGATAAATCTACCACCATGGACTCCTGGTCCTGCACAAGATCAGGGGCTACATTGTCATCCCAGTTCCCCCAGTTATCATCAGCTATCTCATTGACCACAGGTGGTGGTGGCACTGCATTCCATCCCAAAGCAAGAAAAGCAGGTAAGTTGAAAGGGGGCATTCAGGGAATGGAACACCAGGCACCGGGTGCGGATTGCCATTGATGGGCATCCAATCCTCATCTTGAGGCATCTGCTCGGCAAAGTTTGCCCCCAAGATATATAGGGGAGCAGTCCAAGAAACTCTTGCACCTCCATAGGGTGCAAAATCCATAAACACCACATCACGTGGCACCAGAATGTCTTCAGGGAAGGAAGCAAACACCAGAGACCTGACCAAGTAAGGATCCTCGCTAACCCAATGATGAAACTTGCCAAAAGTGTTGACAGCAGCCCTGATACACTCTGTATTGCGAAGATCCAAAGGAATGCCCAGGAACATGAGAAGGCCCTGACGGAAACCCTGAACGCCGCGGAAATTTTCTCCCTCGTCATGCTTCATAAAGCGCACAAAGCGATCATTGCCCAGTGGCTGCGGCGGGACCTGCAGCAGATGGAAACATACAACAGCATCACGAAGCTCAAAAAGCCCCACAGAGCGAATCCATGGCTGAGCCGATCTGACTAAAACTCCATGCTCATGCAACCACTGAACTACAGCCTCTCTAGCAGCACCTATCTCATCTGGCTGGGGGATAGGCATTACCTCAGCAAGCATAAACTCCTCATGGCGGCGCACAATTGGGGTATGCGGCGAAACGAAGGTTCTTGGAAGGCGATCTTCACCACCGTTAATGACATGGTGGCCCGCGGGAACGTAAAGCTGAGGATCCAGATGAAAGTTCGCCATCGGAACCGAGGGCTCGGCCTCGAACGACAGCAAGTGCAACGGCGGAGGAGGGGTTTCAGGCGGCGAGGCAGAGGGAGTCTTGGGACCAGGGCTGATGGAACTGGACGAGGGAGTTAATGCGGAAGTGGAAGGGAGGTCCAAGTTTGGTAAAAGCGTTGTCAGAGAGATATTCTCGCAGCGCGCCTTAGAAGTCGTAGCGTTAGTGGATTTGGGTTGCCAAACAAGCCCCAAAACTTGTGCAAATTTGTTGGAATCCTTCCTGATGTGACCCGACTTAAGGCAGGAGATGCACCACAACTTGGACGTGCAAGAGGCCGCAAAGTGTCCCTTCCTCAAACACTTTTGACACGTGAGAACCTCATCAACCATATTAGAAATTAAATCCTCAAAATCATCCCTGGCTTGCTGAGAAGAAGGAATATCCAAATTATCCGCAGAAGAAGCCGGGCCAGCCCTGTCAGACCCAACGGAGAGCAGCCCATGGCCCGTGGCACGTGTTGGCACGTCCACATTCAAAGTACCCGAATTCCCGCCCGAGATAGATGGCGAGCGATCAGATAACGGCAGGAGATCTTGAAGGAATATCCATACTCCTTTGTTGTTGCATCACAGTATTTACTCATACAAACTACTATCGAATTTGAAGGATCCAATTGAAACTCCAATGGCGCAATAGGTATGTGTTTTCAACCTATTTCTTTAACTGGATTGCTGTTCTAACTTCTTGCTCTATGTTGCCAATGATATGTAGTTTCTCACACTTATATTCGGTCTATGCTGTTGTGTCTTAAATATATATGAGTTGAACTGTGTCTCTATCTTGATTTGGCAACATAAACTAGAATGATATGGACAATACAGTGACCAAGTACATAGATATATGTTTGTTTCATGTTGTTATCATGTCCACCTTACTACTGAAACGGTTTACCAAAATGAGTTTGGTATACTACATGCTAAACCTGTGGTGTGTCTGCTTGTTTCTCTTGTAGTATGCGAACAGAATATTGGAGAAGAGCACCCCACTATGCAATGGTAGAGAAAGTAATGCAGATAAGGTTCAAGATAGTGAGACAACCATGTTGGTCTCCAAGAAAGGTGATAAAAACGATCTTGTAGATAGTGAGAAAACCCATAGTCCTGCGTTGATGTAGTGTTCGAGTTCCTGGCCAGTACCGCTGGCACAAGCTCTTCAACCTTGCTGCCTGAATCACTTCATCTTCTTCAGTCTCAGCTACAAGCTGAAAGGCATAAGTCAACTGTGTTGCGGCAAGAAGCCGAAGGACTGAGGAAGTCCCTGCATAATTAAGATGCATACTCTTTGGTGCAACATCAAGTGCTGGAGGATTTAAGCGCCAACCAAGAGAAAGTTAATAAGCTTGCTAAGTGTCAGTGTCAAAACCGGCGGATCTCGGGTAGGGGGTCCCGAACTGTGCGTCTAAGGTCGATGGTAACAGGAGATAGGGGACACAATATTTTACCCAGGTTTGGGCCCTCTCTATGGAGGCAATACCCTATGTCCTTCTTGATTGATCTTGATGAATATGAGTATTACAAGAGTTGATCTACCACGAGATCGTAATGGCTAAACCCTAGAGGCCTAGCTTGTATGGTTATGGTAATGTATCTCCTCCGGACTAAGTCCTCCGGTTTATATAGACACCGGGAGGATCTAGGGTTACACAGGGTTGGTTACAAAGAAAGGAATCTACATATTTGGTCGCCAAGCTTGCCTTCCACGCCAAGGAGAGTCCCATATGAACACGGGTGCAGTCTTCGGTCTTCGTATCTTCACAGCCCATTAGTCCGGCCATGGCTAACAGGCCAGATGCCCGAGGACCCCTTAGTCCAGGACTTCCTCAGTAGCCCCTGAACCTGGCTTCAAGGACAACGTATCCGACGCGTAGATCTGTCTTCGGCATTGCAAGGCGGGTTCCTTCCTCTGAACTCCAAGATAGTCTTTGGACGTATTTGAACGTGTTCGGTCCTGTAATACAACACCACACACAACCACGGAGAGAATATAATATTCCATGAGTCCAATTTGATGACAACTGTCAGGACCCCGACTCAATGCCACATCGATCTAGCATGTAACACCTCATATCACTTTGCGGCCTCACGCACGGTATTCCCACGGGTGTCACCTTACCTTTGCCCGGGACCGTTTGCGCCTTTTGGCACACGTATATGATAGTGTCGCTAGCATCCATATGATAAGGAGCCCGGGCTGACATGGCTAGTCGTAAACCCAAAGTGGCACAAACTTACTGGGACAGGCATCCATGACCCAGCATCGAACGTGTCGGTCATCAGCGAGTGAATCCAGGCTGTAGCACTGGGCTAGCAGGACTCCGGTGAACCGGCTGTAGCGGGCTAACAGGACTCTGGTATTTATCGCGTGACATTTCCCCGAAGGGACAGACACAGGAACGAAGAAGGACACATGCCGGCCAGCCTAAGTGTTCCGGAGCAGTAGCAAGCTACCATGGCTCAGTGGAAACACTAGGAGACATTTCCCGGTAAGAGAGGTTACTAAGAATAAACAACTAGATAGTCAGATCCCACACATACCAAGCATTTCAATAACATACACACAATATGCTCGATATGTGCAAATACAACATGGCATCACAACATGACTCTACAACTCAAGTATTTATTCAATAGGCTTCGGGGAGCGAGATATTACAAACATGGGTCCTACGACCCAACATTCAGAGCATACAAGTCAAAACACAAGCGGAAGCTATCATGTCTGAGTACAGACATCTATAAATGAAAAAGGCTGAGAAGCCTGACTATCTACCAAATCCTGCCGAGGCACAAGATCGTAGCTGAGGTAACAAGCTAAACGTCGAAGTCCACGCGGAACTACTAGCGAGACCGAAGTCTCTCTGCAAAAACATAAAATAGGCAAACATGAGTACAAATGTACCCAGCAAGACTTACATCAGAACTAACTACATATGCATCATTATCAACAAAGGGATGGTGGGGGTTTAACTGCAGCAAGCCAGCTTTGACTCGGTGGCTATCCTGAACTAAGACTGCAAGTAACTCTTTTGAGGTGGCGCACACGAGTCCACATATTCACCATATCAATACACCACTATGGATCCGCTCCCGTCTCCCTACGAGAACGCCATCCATAGCACTCACGCTTATCTTGCGTATTTTAGGGTATCCACTTTTACTTGTCTATGAACTGATATAAGCAACCCAGAAGTCCTTTACCGCGGACACGGCTATTCGAATAGATGATGTTAACCCTGCAGGGGTGTACTTCTTCATACATGTTTCCACCACTTAGCGTCTGCACACGACATGTGCTCGGCAGACTTCAAGCGAAAGCCAACGTGGGTGTAGACCACGACCTACCTAAACATCAAGTCTCTAGTCCAGGTTTATCGCCTATTCGGGTTCCATCCATGAGGAGATCCGGCCGGAGTTTCGCTCACAGCCCCAAACGATGTGTGCAGGGTTCCCGAGACACCAAACGGGCGCCCGGTACACCGTGCCACGTGCCTACCGCATCACAGCCCACCCCTACGGTCAGCGCTGTGCACGGCCTCCAGCATACTACAAACACCAGAAACTACTTGCAACTCCTGGACAGAGGACAAGGGTGAATAAGAAGTCGAGCGGGGTCATATTTCAGGGCCCAATGCATGGTAGTAGCTGAATCATGGATCACAAACACAGAACTCAGTTCTTGAGGACGGCTGCAATGAGACAACCCACCATGTACTCCTACATGGCCTCTCACCGCTACCTTTACCAAATCATATTCACACACTTAGCTCACACACAATAGGACATGTTCATACACCTCTGATTCATCCCCGATGAATCAGACCTGACTCAACTCTAAGCAATAGCAGGCATGACAAACAAACATGAATGAGTAGGCACAACATGGCTCAAACAACTCCTACTCATACTAGTGGGTTTCATCTATTTACTGTGGCAATGACAGGTCATGCAGAGGATAAAGGGGTTCAGCTACCGCAGCAAGTAACAGTTGAATCGTTGTTGTCCTAATGCAGTAAAAGAGAGCAGGAGCGAGAGAGTAGGATTGTATCGGAATGAACAATGGGGTTTTGCTTGCCTGGCACTTCCGAAGATAATATAGCTCTTCATCAGTGTCATCGATCTCATCGTCGAAACCACGTCTATCGAGAGGGAACAACCACCGACAAACAAGAAGAAACACAATCAATGCAATGCACAAACAAATGGATGACATGTCATTTTAGGGAACTGAATTGACCTAATGCAGCAGTAAGCCAAGTTAATTGAAGTGGAATTCAAACAAGGTTAAACTCCAACTTCAAATACTAGTTCATAAATTACCCTAATCATGATTCATCCTATTCAGTGAGGTTAACTTGTTCAATCATGCATGATCATGGCATAAACAGATTCTTCATATTTTTCTGATCATTTTTCATATATAATTTATTTGATTTGGAGTTACGGTTGATTTTATATGATTTTTAGAAGTTTGGGGTATTTTCTGAAATTTATAAATCATTTCCTGATTTATTTTAATTCCAGAAATACTTTACTGCGTCAGCATGACGCCTGTGTGATGTCAGCAAGTCAACAGGGTTGACCAGAGTCAAACCTGTGGCGCGGGACCCACGGGTCAGAGTCATTAGACCAACTAATCTTAGTTAGTCCTAATCCTAGGTCTAATTAGCAGGGCGGGCCCACACGTCAGTGACCCAGGGGGTCAAATCCCTGGTCAACCGGGGTAATCCACCGGCGTCTAGCCGCCGGCAACGACCAGACGCGGCGGAGGCTCGAGAATCGCCCACAGGGCACGATTCGAGCTGCGGCTAGGCGCGTCGGAGTGCCCTCGCCGGCGCGCGTCGTTAGGTGGTGCTAGCCGGGCCTGTGGTGGCCGGAGGCGACGACTACGAGCTCGGCAGCGGCGGCCGGAGCTCGGCTAAGTGCGGGCGTGGTGCTGCAGCTCGTAGGTGAGTGAACGGAGGTGCTAGGCAGCACCTAAAGGGCAGCAGGAGCATGTCGGAGCTACTATGCGAGGTAGAGGTGCTCGGGGGCACGGAGCTCGCCGGCCATGGCGGACGGCGGCTTCGGGTGCTCGCGGGGCGGCGGCTACAGGGCGCGCACGAGAGAGAGAGGTGAGGGGAAACGACGGCAAGCTCACAGGAAGGCAGCAGGGTGGCTCAGTGGGCTCGGGGACGACCTCCAGCGCGCAAACGACGGCGACGGCCGGCGAGTAGATGCAGCAATGGCAAGCTCGAAGACAACGGTGTGGCGATCCTTGGCTTGCGTGGCTCGGCGAAGAGGGAGATGGAGTCGCGCCGGACCTTCCAAACACGGGGGAGGTGCGAGGAGGTGGCTGTGGCCGCGGTGGTGGCGAGCGGCGGCGACGGGCGTGTTCGGTGGCGTCGTGGGGAGAGAGAGCAGAGGAGGGAGAAAGGTCCAGGGAGAGTGAGAGAGAGCCAGGGGCTGCGTGGCGCTCCGTGGCGTCGTCTAGGAGGGGCCGGGGAAGCAGGAGGTGGCCGGGGCAGCGTCGGCGCTCGCCACCGAGCTGCTTTGGTGCGAGGAGAGGAAGATGACAGGAGGAGGCCTGGGGGGCTGGGCCGTGCTGGGCCGGTTGGTGGCGCCAGGTAAGGCCCAGGTACTAACTCTCTCTTGTTTTCTATTTCTTTTTGTTTTCTAGTTTTTTGCTATTTGTTTTGATTTAGTAATAATACCAAACCATTTCATAAAATCCTGGAAACAATTATGGGTGCTTTCTGAATTATTTCAGTGACCCTTAACAATTTCCAACATTTATTTGAACATTTAAATTATTTATAGTATTTAAATGCCCAAAGTCAAATACAATAGGATTTAATTCAAAAATCCAGAATGGCCTAGAAATATGTGCATCATTGTTGGCAGGGGTTTTCACCTTTAACAAAAATAATGAACTTTTCTAGAGGGCATTCTGGGTTCATTGAAAATATTTTTATTTTGATCCTAATTGCATTTTATTTAGTGCTAGGGTTTGTCATCCCCATTTCAAGTTTAAAAGAAATTTAGACATGATGCAGCAACCAAGCTAGCCCAAGTGCATAGCAAAGCCAGGGATGTGACAACTCACCCCCACTAAACAAAAATCTCGTCCCGAGATTCAAGCGTAGGGTAAGGTGAAGGGGGAACGCAAACTAGCACAATCTTCACGATCCAGGTTGCACTTCAAATGAACGTTGATTCGTTCACCATCATTGTCTCGAAGTCTTGCTCTGAGAACTCCAACTAACATGACAACGAGAGGAAAGGAAAGACCCTAAAAGAATTGTTCTTCTCGAAGGTCGAACAACTCAGGACTAACCCACGGAATGAGACATAGCAACATCTCTCGAGCTGAGAGACGAAGCACACATCCATAGGAATGGAGTGAAGCAGATGACGAAGGTACACTAGGTAGACAACAATTTCATGCTTAAGAAGGTGGTAGTCGGTGGTCAACGCAGCGAGGAGTTGGGTTGCCATGATACCATATCGAGACACCTGAGGGATGGTGACTCGTAGATATATATCCCCCGTAAGTGGCAAAAAAAAAGAATTACCTTTGATATAGAGATCATTGAGACTCTCTATATCAGCCTAGGGCAATTCTCGAGCGATCGTTTGGAGGGGTTCGGTAGAATGACATACTCGGACTTGGATGATGTGGATTACCTTGTTGAAGACAACGTAATGGATGAATTTGCTTACCACCGGAAATGGAAGAGACCCATGGTAGAATGGCACATTGGCGGTGCAAGCTGGGAACAAAATGCAAATGCTGGGAATGATTCTGGTAACTGGGGAAGAACCCAACAATAGAGAGTGAATTCACTGTTTGAAAGGTCATAGCATTGCCGAGGAAACTGAGAGCATCCCAATTAGTGTCGATGATAACACCTAGCGCTTGTGCGTGCTCTCAAGAACTTGAGCATTTCCATATTCATCAGGTTTTACCAACATCCGTGTCAAGGATCCTAGCAACACAACTTGCTACCATGATGAATGATGATGGATGATGCAGATGCAAAGGAAGATAACACTTTCTCAGATTTCACCCTTGGCGAGGCCAAGGAAACAAGATCTGGATGATCGACCGAGAGACATTTAGCACTCCGCTTCTAATGCTCTCCTTAATGTGCTAGCGTAATCCATTTATTGAAATGGTTTGGTAACCAGACCATCAAGTAAAAGGGTCGGACTTCGGGAACACAAAAATCCATAAGGAACAACTAGGGAGTAGATCCTACGAAATCCTTATGGGGAGGTGGCCAACTTCTTCAATCAAGATACTACAATAATAGGTCTTCCGGCTGGGTGTGTTGGCCACGACATCCACTTTACCGGTTATCGAGGGACCAATATTATAGTTCTTGGGAAATGTTCCAACCATCATATCTGCCTGAGATTCAGATCTGGTTGGTGTCAGGATATTCCAGACCCATCGAGTCTAGGAAGAAAAATGAAAGTTTGCAACACAAATCGACGAGATGACGTTGCGGGATTCTCGGAAGATGAACTACGATAGCAAGCTCCAAAACATGAGCTGGTTCTGCTACACACATGTGAACACGTTGTCCCAGACAAACATGATCACATGGTAGTCTTACAATAAAACACTACCGAGTTCAGGTGGGGAACCATCATTAATGACATCGAAGTCTCCACGCGTGGAAGTCCAAAGAGTTCACCTTGGACAGACTCCTTTATCTTTGAACAACTCAATCAGTGGCTTGGTGTGCTAGGATATACATATGGAATGAAGATGATCAGTCTAACAGACCACAGAATTCTTCGCACGTGCATGACTGACTTGGGATGATTCCAAAGGAGGTAAAACAAGCCTTCTCAAATTCATGGCGGCAACTTGCATCAAGTGCACATGAATTAGAGGGACTCACTTCTTTTGTCCAAACATATGCTTCATGAACGAGTCATGAAGATAATGCTTACACAAGTTTCCAACACTAACTTAATGTTCAACAAAATCATGGAGGAGATAAGGATGTTGTCAATGGGCTCAACAACAATTCATCCATGTTCCCATGGAGATGGAATTCCATAACTATGTGAACAAGGTGATAGTATTGGTCAGACCCAAAAGACATAATGGTGTATGCTCGAGGGAAAATCCACGAGTAAGACAACATTACAAACATCGTTGGTTCTGATTTGATTTGAGAATAGCCCACACTCAAATCAAAGTTTTGGCAAGACAATAGCTCCAACAACTGGTCTCGAGGATCAATTGATGAGGATATCATCTTTCTTCAACACACATACAAGACATCCCTTAAGATGAACTAAATCGGACAAGCTTCCATCTTCCAACTCTCCAAGTTGTTGTTCAGCTTAGCCAACTAGCTCAGGGGTACCCAACACAGACTCTTGGAGAAGGGGTGGTTTACAAGGAACCAACTTGATCACGAACTCAACATAGCGGTCAGGTGACAACCTGGTGATACTTTCGAGAAGATATTCGGAAAATCACGAACCACCGATATGTTACTAAGCTCCAGAACAATCTTGCTTTCCATGACAGGACGATATGATCACAAGAACAAGGGATCGGCACAATCCTAACTCATTGATCAAGGGGTGCACCGGAAATAAGGACTAGGTAGCACAATCAACCTTAGGGTGACGATTCAATAATCAACACGCTAAGAATGAGGTTATTGTCCATTTAACTACCAAGCAACGGAGTTGCTAGCAGTATTGAGTTCACACACCACGATTCACTTGTCGTCACTCCGGGTACAATAACACAGGAATCGAGGAATGAACAATGATGGCAAGAAGTATCACTATACCAAGAGTTCATAGGATGGTGTGCAATTCCTACAATAATCCTGATATAAAAGATGGTAATACTCCAAGGTAGAACAGAGCAAAAGCTGGATTGGCATTTTGATCTGCGGAGTACAATTGTTTTGACCCAATCCTAGATATGGATGAGGTACTGGAGTTTGTTTCTCCTAGTCATTCCGGAATAGAATGGCTTGACGGACCACAAGAGTAATAGGTATCGATGAACGAATGCACGCATACTCTTGACTATCAAATGATAGACGGGGGTCAGAATACAACTAAGAGGGACAACTCAAAGAACATATAATTTTCTAAGTTATGGATGCATAGATTAGTATGTCGAACCAAGTTCAACATGTTTCTTTCGGATAACCCATGCAGAAAGGTAGAACTGGCAGAGTCACGATTTATGAGTGGAGAACTCCTCAAGAGTACTCTGATTGTGATCTTTTGGTTCAAATAACTTCTGCCTGAATGGTTCATGGTATTTGGAAGAAGGAAATACCACGGACCTCGAGGCCTATCGCAAGGTTACCATTAACCTAAAGGAACTAGCAAACACTATCAACATGAAGTAAGTAGAGTGAATCTCGGGTTCAAGAACCCAGGAATAGAATGCCTACTAACTAAATGGCATCACGGGATGCTTTCGATAATGACAGCCAGAATCATCACACTGGAAACACAGATCATGGCTAGACCACTAGATGATCCCCTAAGCACTTAGGGTCATAATTATTAACTCCAACATATATGTCGAGGCAATAAAGTACCTCAACTCACTAATTTGTGTGATTAATCTGACCAAAAGGACATCGGGAACGGGAAGAAGGGATTTGCAAATGCATCAGACTGTTTAGAAACCTGGGATGACTCGGACAGCATAACGGCTATAAATGCTCAGAAAAGATTTGAGATATTCACAGAAATGGTGGCATAACCACTCAGAAGCACAATATCAAGGTTTCGAGATCAACAATTAACATACGGAAGTAATAGGAACTGAAACGAGGCTTAAGTCCAACAATCTTACAAGTCTACAGATTAGTAACACGTGATCCTGATAGAAAGAGGAGAAAGCCTAGTTCCTTAACCCCGTAGAAAAGATAAGATGACTCAGATCAGAAGGGCATAAGGTATAAGGAGTAAAAAGAGCCTTACGTTCCATCCCATAATCAATTCCCTTATATAACTAAAGAATTTCTA
Source organism: Triticum dicoccoides (assembly GCF_002162155.2). Classification (NCBI taxonomy): domain Eukaryota; kingdom Viridiplantae; phylum Streptophyta; class Magnoliopsida; order Poales; family Poaceae; genus Triticum; species Triticum dicoccoides. The sequence continues at coordinate 129,927,806 of NC_041382.1, read as the reverse complement.
GACTCAACTTCGACCAGTTTGGCTTGGTAATCCTACAGGCAGTCAAGCTCTGATACCAACGCTGTCAGGACCCCGACTCAATGCCACATCGATCTAGCATGTAACACCTCATATCACTTTGCGGCCTCACGCACGGTATTCCCACGGGTGTCGCCTTACCTTTGCCCGGGACTGTTTGCGCCTTTTGGCACACGTATATGATAGTGTCGCTAGCATCCATATAATAAGGAGCCCGGGCTGACATGGCTAGTCGTAAACCCAAAGTGGCACAAACTTACAGGGACAGGCATCCATGACCCAGCATCGAACGTGTCGGTCATCAGCGAGTGAATCCAGGCTGTAGCACTGGGCTAGCAGGACTCCGGTGAACCGGGCTGTAGCGGGCTAACAGGACTCTGGTATTTATCGCGTGACATTTCCCCGAAGGGACAGACACAGGAACGAAGAAGGACACATGCCGGCCAGCCTAAGTGTTCCGAAGCAGTAGCAAGCTACCATGGCTTAGTGGAAACACTAGGAGACATTTCCCGGTAAGAGAGGCTACTAAGAATAAACAACTAGATAGTCAGATCCCACACATACCAAGCATTTCAATAACATACACACAATATGCTCGATATGTGCAAATACAACATGGCATCACAACATGACTCTACAACTCAAGTATTTATTCAATAGGCTCCGGGGAGCGAGATATTACAAACATGGGTCCTACGACCCAACATTCAGAGCATACAAGTCAAAACACAAGCGGAAGCTATCATGTCTGAGTACAGACATCTATAAATGAAAAAGGCTGAGAAGCCTGACTATCTACCAAATCCTGCCGAGGCACAAGATCGTAGCTGAGGTAACAAGCTAAACGTCGAAGTCCACGCGGAACTACTAGCGAGACCGAAGTCTCTCTGCAAAAACATAAAATAGGCAAACGTGAGTACAAATGTACCCAGCAAGACTTACATCAGAACTAACTACATATGCATCATTATCAACAAAGGGATGGTGGGGGTTTAACTGCAACAAGCCAGCTTTGACTCGGTGGCTATCCTGAACTAAGACTGCAAGTAACTCTTTTGAGGTGGCGCACACGAGTCCACATATTCACCATATCAATACACCACTATGGATCCGCTCCCGTCTCCCTACGAGAACGCCATCCATAGCACTCACGCTTATCTTGCATATTTTAGGGTATCCACTTTTACTTGTCTATGAACTGATATAAGCAACCCAGAAGTCCTTTACCGCGGACACGGCTATTCGAATAGATGATGTTAACCTTGCAGGGGTGTACTTCTTCATACATGTTTCCACCACTTAGCGTCTGCACACGACATGTGCTCGCCAGACTTCAAGCGAAAGCCGACGTGGGTGTAGACCACGACCTACCTAAACATCAAGTCTCTAGTCCAGGTTTATCGCCTATTCGGGTTCCATCCATGAGGAGATCCGGCCGGAGTTTCGCTCACAGCCCCAAACGATGTGTGCAGGGTTCCCGAGACACCAAACGGGCGCCCGGTACACCGTGCCACGTGCCTACCGCATCACAGCCCACCCCTACGGTCAGCGCTGCGCACGGCCTCCAGCATACTACAAACACCAGAAACTACTTGCAACTCCTGGACAGAGGACAAGGGTGAATAAGAAGTCGAGCGGGGTCATATTTCAGGGCCCAATGCATGGTAGTAGCTGAATCATGGATCACAAACACAGAACTCAGTTCCTGAGGACGGTTGCAATGAGACAACCCACCATGTACTCCTACATGGCCTCTCACCGCTACCTTTACCAAATCGTATTCACACACTTAGCTCACACACAATAGGACATGTTCATACACCTCTGATTCATCCCTGATGAATCAGACCTGACTCAACTCTAAGCAATAGCAGGCATGACAAACAAACATGAATGAGTAGGCACAACATGGCTCAAACAACTCCTACTCATACTAGTGGGTTTCATCTATTTACTGTGGCAATGACAGGTCATGCAGAGGATAAAGGGGTTCAGCTACCGCAGCAAGTAACAGTTGAATCGTTGTTGTCCTAATGCAGTAAAAGAGAGCAGGAGCGAGAGAGTAGGATTGTATCAGAATGAACAATGGGGTTTTGCTTGCCTGGCACTTCCGAAGATAATATAGCTCTTCATCAGTGTCATCGATCTCATCGTCGAAACCACGTCTATCGAGAGGGAACAACCACCGACAAACAAGAAGAAACACAATCAATGCAATGCACAAAAAAATGGATGACATGTCATTTTAGGGAACTGAATTGACCTAATGCAGCAGTAAGCCAAGTTAATTGAAGTGGAATTCAAACAAGGTTAAACTCCAACTTCAAATACTAGTTCATAAATTACCCTAATCATGATTCATCCTATTCAGTGAGGTTAACTTGTTCAATCATGCATGATCATGGCATAAACAGATTCTTCATATTTTTCTGATCATTTTTCATATATAATTTATTTGATTTGGAGTTACGGTTGATTTTATATGATTTTTAGAAGTTTGGGGTATTTTCTGAAATTTATAAATCATTTCCTGATTTATTTTAATTCCAGAAATACTTTACTGCGTCAGCATGACGCCTGTGTGACGTCAGCAAGTCAACAGGGTTGACCAGAGTCAAACCTGTGGCGCGGGACCCACGGGTCAGAGTCATTAGACTAACTAATCTTAGTTAGTCCTAATCCTAGGTTTAATTAGTAGGGCGGGCCCACACGTCAGTGACCCAGGGGGGTCAAATCCTTGCTCAACCGGGGCTAATCCACCGGCGTCTAGCCGCCGGCAATGACCAGACGCGGCGGAGGCTCGGGAATCGCCCACAGGGCACGATTCGAGCTGCGGCTAGGCGCGTCGGAGTGTCCTCGCCGGCGCGCGTCGTTAGGTGGTGCTAGCCGGGCCTGTGGTGGCCGGAGGCGACGGCTACGAGCTCGGCAGCGGCGGCCGGAGCTCGGCTAAGTGCGGGCACGGTGCTGCAGCTCGTAGGTGAGTGAACGGAGGTGCTAGGCAGCACCTAAAGGGCAGCAGGAGCATGTCGGAGCTACTATGCGAGGCAGAGGTGCTCGGGGGCACGGAGCTCGCCGGCCATGGCGGACGGCGGCTTCGGGTGCTCGCGGGGCGGCGGCTACAGGGCGCGCACGAGAGAGAGAGGTGACAGGAAACGACGGCAAGCTCACAGGAAGGCAGCAGGGTGGCTCAGTGGGCTCGGGGACGACCTCCAGCGCGCGAACGACGGCAACAGCCGGCGAGTAGATGCGGCAATGGCGAGCTCGAAGAAGACGGTGTGGCGATCCTTGGCTTGCGTGGCTCGACGAAGAGGGAGATGGAGTCGCGCTGGACCTTCCAAACACGGGGGAGGTGCGAGGAGGTGGCTGTGGCCGCGGTGGTGGCGAGCGGCGGCGACGGGCGTGTTCGGTGGCGTCGTGGGGAGAGAGAGCAGAGTAGGGAGAAAGGTCCAGGGAGAGTGAGAGAGAGCCAGGGGCTGCGTGGCGCTCCGTGGCGTCGTCTAGGAGGGGCCGGGGAAGTAGGAGGTGGCCGGGGCAGCGTCGGCGCTCGCCACCGAGCTGCTTTGGGGCGAGGAGAGGAAGACGACAGGAGGAGGCCTGGTGGGCTGGGCCGTGCTGGGCCGGTTGGTGGCGCCAGGTAAGGCCCAGGTACTAACTCTCTCTTGTTTTCTATTTCTTTCTGTTTTCTAGTTTTTTGCTATTTGTTTTGATTTAGTAATAATACCAAACCATTTCATAAAATCCTGGAAACAATTATGGGTGCTTTCTGAATTATTTCAGTGACCCTTAACAATTTCCAACATTTATTTGAACATTTAAATTATTTATAGTATTTAAATGCCCAAAGTCAAATACAATAGGATTTAATTCAAAAATCCAGAATGTCCTAGAAATATGTGCATCATTGTTGGCAGGGGTTTTCACCTTTAACAAAAATAATGAACTTTTCTAGAGGGCATTCTGGGTTCATTGAAAATATTTTTATTTTGATCCTAATTGCATTTTATTTAGTGCTAGGGTTTGTCATCCCCATTTCAAGTTTAAAAGAAATTTAGACATGATGCAGCAACCAAGCTAGCCCAAGTTCATAGCAAAGCCAGGGATGTGACAACAACTTTTATAACGTGACATCACGCTCGCCCAGTTTTTCGAACCGTTTCCCGTCTCGTCGTTCCATGTTTCGAGGCGCGGTTGCTATTGGCACGCTCTATCGAAATAGAGATATTGTCCCCTCATTGTGGGATTCTCATTAACACGAGCATGGGTAACCCAACCATTCTGTTGGAAAGATCCCTTAGGAATAGGCAGGCTTTCAGGCTCAAGAGGAGTCGTTTAATTCCTATTGCATTTATAACGGAACCAAGGGCCGTCCTTTTTGACGCCAAACTTCTCCTCAGCCTCTCCAACCTCGAGTTCTGGCTCCCAAGGTTTCGACTTCGTTGCTCCGAGCTTCCGCATTATGTCCGGACCGAGCCCTCAAGGCCGATGGGTGGCTTCCTCCGTTATAGAGGAGGATATTGTGAAGCTTCGAGCGGCCAGATACCTGACCGCGGAAATCCACCACAGGCTTCCTGCTCAAGGGTAGGTTATCCCGATGCCCAGATCTGGCGAGAGGGTCGTGTTCATCTCGCACTTCCTTCGAGGGCTAGGGCTCGCTCTTCACCCCTTCGTCCGGGTGCTAATGTTCTATTATGGACTAGATTTTCACGATCTAGCCCCAGAGTCTTTCCTCCATGTCTCGGCGTTCATCATTACATGCGAGGCCTTCCTTTGAATCCCCCCACACTTTGGCTTATGGCTCCAGACCTTCAGTGTGAAACCAAAGGTAGTCGACGGGGAACAGGTCGAGTGCGGCGGTGCTATAGTCAGCCAGCTCACCAACACTCCTTTGCCAAAAGGCTCTTTTACTGAAACTTCCAATCAATGGCAGCGAGAGTGGTTTTATGTTACGGAGCCCCGCAACACCAAGTGGGTAGCTGCACCCACGTTTCGCCCTAGCCCAGCATTACATCTTGCATCATGGGCCAATGAGGGGCTAGATTAGGGATCAGTTGATGAAGTGCGGACTCTACAAAGCCGCATCCGAACCCTCCTCGAGAGGGACATCGATCTTGTCAGCATGATTCAAGTAATGTTGATTCGCCGAATCCTACCATGCCAGCGTAGGCCTCTTCATATGTGGGAGTTCAATCCAGAAGGACCACGAACCCTCCAACACTTCTTCGGCATTACGCACAGAGGGATGTGGAAGTTGTTTTTCGAAAAACGAAAACATTTGCCGGACACTACTGAGGACACAGGCCTTGACTGTAACTGTCCGGATACCCCGGTAAGCACTTGACTTTCGAACATCCTTTTTTAAGTATGCGTAAAACATTACTGAGCAAACTATCTCCTTCCAGGGCTGGATAAAGAAAGCGGAGCTGATTAGGTGTTCGGCCCCCTTCCCGAAGGTTCAACGGATCCTCTATTAACAAGGATGCTAGCCCCGGCACCGTACCAGATGCCTGTGAAGGAGGGAAAGGCAGAGAGGACCAAAGATGGCCCCCATCCCGAAGGTGCGCCAGACAAGATTCCATCGTCCGAAGACAAAAATGACAGGGAAGTCAACGTCTCTTCCCCCCATGGGAAGAAAAGGGCCACCTCCGAAGATTGGGAGGAAAAGGCTCCTAAGCAAGGCAAGATGCCTTCGTCAGGTGGCTCGGGCTTGGAGGACAACGTCATCGCGCAGTCCCATGACGAGGACAAGCCTCATGCCAAATTGTAAGTGAACAAGGGTGTTTTAAACACGTCCCGCCCCTTTCTTGTAACGTCTAGAATATATGTTTTTTTTGCAGTTTGGCACGCAGTCTTCTTCAACAATGCTCTTCCTCGGGGGATCTTCTCCCGGAGATGATGGAAAGTGAGACGCCTCCGCCAATCTCCTCGCCCATCAGGGCGGACGACTTCGAGGTGTCGTCGCGGAGGGTCTCTCCCGATCAACAAGTGGTGCGAGGGATCATGAAGACACAACCCGAAGGTGATACTTCGGTGGCCCAGGGTCCGGGGACCAACAATAAAGGCCCTGAACATTTTGGTCTACAGCCGGATACGAATAAATGGATCCCTTCAAGGGGAGGCCGTACTCCTACAGCAGCCTTCGGAGACCCAGAGGCGCCGGATATATTGACGAACATGCTGCGACAGGCGTCCGTCTCAGAGGAACATCGTACCTTGATGGGCACGGTGGTCGAAAAGGTCCTGGCCGCAAAAAGCAGATTGAATGAGGCCTTTGTGGGCCTGCTAAGAGGCTTCGAGGTTTGTACCATAATATGGTCGATTGTGTTTTATTCAAGAATACACCTATGTATAGATAGTAGCCCCTGAGACTCTGATTGGCTTCCCGAGGGAGGCGATCAGAGGATCAAAAGATATGCCCGGGAAGTAATATGATTAATTGGAACACAGGCTGTGACGTCCCCGAAAACTGTCCAGAGTGTAGAGATTGCGGATTTGCAACACAAGATTGATGAGGCAGATACTGATATCGCGCTTATCAACAGGTGTCTTGATTAGTGGCAAGGTACATATTCGGAGCAATCCTTACATATACGTGTTTGTAATATAAGCATGACACTGAAAGTTGCATACTGGAATGTGCATGGCTGCAGATGGTGCCGCCATTGTTGAGATTCTTCGGGCGGAGCTGGCCCGGGCCAAGGAGCAGGCCCGGTTTAGTAATGCGGCTGCCGAAAAGGCATCGGCCGAGTTAAAGGCCGAACAAGCTGCTCGGCACCAAGACGAGGAGAAAAGATCCTCGATGGCGCTTGAACTAAAAATGCTACTAGACGATGTGAATTCCTAGAGGACGAGAATAAAGCCAAAGCGGCTGAGCTTGAAAAGGCCTTGCGAGAGGCGAGAGAAGCGCGGTCTGAATCTAGAGCGGCCCGTGAAGAGATCCGGCAAGCTGGGGAGATTGCGGCTGGTAAGCCCTTTTTATTACAGACTAAGTTCAGCGATCCGAATTATGCTTAGCTTAAGCAAGTGTGGAGTTCTCCAGACGTGTTTTTGGACCTGCCGAAGAGTTCATTCGATGCGGTGCAGTTATACCAAGAACAAGAGGGATATGAAACGAAGAAGTTTTTCTGGTCATAGTTCAGCGCATCAAAACGCCCTCTGCTGCTGAATGAACAGATGTCTGATACGTCTCCAACGTATCTACAATTTTTGATTGTTCCATGCTATTATATTACCAACCTTGGATGTTTTATATGCATTTATATGCTATTTTATATGATTTTTGGGACGAACCTATTAACCTAGAGCCCAGTGCCAGTTTCTGCTTTTTCCTTGTTTTAGAGTATCACAAAAAAGGAAAATCAAACAGAGTTCAATTGACCTGAAACTTCATGGAACTTATTTTTGGACCAGAAGAAGCCCACGGAGTATCAGAGTTGGACCAGGAGAGTTCCGGGCTGCCCACGAGGGTGGGGGTGCCCCCCCCCCCCCCCGGGGGGGGGGCGCCCCTGCCTCGTGGACAACCCGAAGGTCCACCGACGTACTTCTTCCTCCCATATATACCCATATACCCTAAAAACTTCGGAGAACAGAATAGATCGGGAGTTCCGCCGCCTGAAGCCTCCGTAGCCACCAAAAACCAATCTAGACCCTTTCCGGCACCCTGCCGGAGGGGGGAAATCCCTCTCCGGTGGCCATCTTCATCATCCCGGTGCTCTCCATGATGAGGAGGGAGTAGTTCTCCCTCGAGGTTGAGGGTATGTACCAATAGCTATGTGTTTGATCTCTCTCTCTCTCATGTTCTTGAGGTGATACGATCTTGATGTATCGCGAGCTTTGCTATTATAGTTGGATCTTATGATGTTTCTCCCTCTCTACTCTCTTGTAATGGATTGAGTTTTCCCTTTGAAGTTATCTTATCGGATTGAGTCTTTAAGGATTTGAGAACACTTGATGTATGTCTTGCGTGGGATACCCGTGGTGACAATGGGGTATTCTATTGATCCACTTGATGTATGTTTTGCTGATCAACTTGCGGGTTCCGCTCATGAACCTATGCATAGGGGTTGGCACACGTTTTCGTCTTGACTCTCTGGTAGAATCTTTGGGGCACTCTTTGAAGTTCTTTGTGCTGGTTTGAATAGATGAATCTGAGATTGTGTGATGCATATCGTATAATCATACCCACGGATACTTGAGGTGACATTGGAGTATCTAGGTGACATTAGGGTTTTGGTTGATTTGTGTCTTAAGGTGTTATTCTTGTACGAACTCTATGATAGATTGAACGGAAAGAATACCTTCATGTTATTTTACTACCGACTCTTGAATAGATTGATCAGAAAGAATAACTTTGAGGTGGTTTCGTACCCTACCGTAATCTCTTCGTTTGTTCTCTGCTATTAGTGACTTTGGAGTGACTCTTTGTTGCATGTTGAGGAATAGTTATGTGATCCAATTATGTTATTATTGTTGAGAGAACTTGCACTAGTGAAAGTATGAACTCTAGGCCTTGTTTCAACGCATTGCAATACCGTTTGTGCTCACTTTTATCATTAGTTACCTTGCTGTTTTTATATTTTCAGATTACAAAAACCTTTATCTACCATCCATATACCACTTGTATCACCATCTCTTCATCGAACTAGTGCACCTATACAATTTACCATTGTATTGGGTGTGTTGGGGACACAAGAGACTCTTTGTAATTTGGTTGCAGGGTTGCTTGAGAGAGACCATCTTCATCCTACGCCTCCTACGGATTGATAAACCTTAGGTCATCCACTTGAGGGAAATTTGCTACTATCCTACAAACCTCTGCACTTGGAGGCCCAACAACGTCTACAAGAAGAATGTTGTGTAGTAGACATCAAGCTCTTTTCTGGCGCCGTTGCCGGGGAGGTTAGCGCTTGAAGGTATATCTTTAGATCTTGCAATCGAATCTTTTAGTTTCTTGTTTTATCACTAGTTTAGTTTATAAAAGAAAATTACAAAAAAATATGGAATTAAGGGTACCTCATATGCTTCATCTTTTTAATATCTATCATGAAAATAAGGATTCCGATAATTGTGCTCAAGTGCTAGAAGAAGAATGCATTAGAATTTTTGGCACTAAATATCTGAATGATGAGCATGATTGCAATGTTGTTAGTATGAATTCCTTGAGTATCCATGATGCTAATGATATGCAAAGCCACAAGCTTGGGGAAGCTATGTTTGATGAAGATGATATTTTTGTCCCCCAAGTTTTGATGAGCAAATCTATGATGATGAAATCATGCCTCCTATTTATGATGATTATATTGATGAAAGTGGATTTGGAGAGGTCATGACTTTATTTTGTGATGAATCCACTATTTCAGAAGAGGTTCCAATTGATTATGAGAACAAAGTTGCTATATATGATGATTATTGTGATGACTTGTATGCTATAAAGAATAATGATATCCATGAAACTTGTCATCATGATTTTAGTTTTCAATTGGTTATGCCTCACATGATAATTATTTTGTTGAGTTTTCTCCCACTATTATTCATGAGAAGAATTTTGCTTGTGTGGAGAGTAACAAAATTTCTATGCTTATAGATCATGAAAAGAATGCTTTAGTTGCTGGTTATATTGTTTAATTAATTCATGATGCTACTGAAAATTATTATGATGGAGGAATATATGCTTGTAGGAATTGCAATAGTATCAAGTTTCCTCTCTATGTGCTTAAAGTTTTGAAGTTATGCTTGTTTTGCCTTCCTATGCTAGTTGATTATTGTTCCTATAAGTTGTTTGCTCAAAAAATCCCTATGCATAGGAAGTGGGTTAGACATAAATGTGCTAGTCATATTCTTCATCATGCTCTCTTTATGTTACAATTCTTATCTTTTATGTGAGCATCATTGAAATCATCATGCCTAGCTAGGGGCGTTAAACGATAACGCTTGTTGGGAGGCAACCCAACTTTATTTTTGTTCCTGTTTAGTAATAAATAATTTATCTAGCCTCTGCTATGATTGAGTTTTTTTATGTTTTAATTACTGTTTGTGCCAAGTAGAACCGTTGGGAAGACTTGGGGAAAGTCTTGTTGATCTTGCTGTAAAAAACAGAAACTTTAGCGCTCACGAGAATTGCTGCCATTTTTTATTGGAGAGCTCTATTTAGTTAATTATTTTTCCATATGATTAATAGATAAATTACTGACGTCCAGCAATTTATTTTAGAATTTTTGGGGTTCCAGATCTTGTGCTAGCTACAGATTACTAGAGACTGTTCTGTTTTTGACAGATTCTGTTTTTCGTGTGTTGATTGCTTATTTTGATGAATCTATGGCTAGTAAAATAGTTTATAATAAATAGAGAAGTTGGAATACAGTAGGTTTAACACCAATATAAATAAATAATGAGTTCATTACAGTACCTTGAAGTGGTGTTTTGTTTTCCTTCACTAACGGAGCTCACGAGATTTTCTATTTTGAGTTTTGTGTTGTGAAGTTTTCAAGTTTTGGGTTAAGTTTTGATGGATTATGGAACAAGGAGTGGCAAGAGCCTAAGCTTGGGGATGCCCAAGGCACCCCAAGGTAATATTCAAGGACAACCAAAAGCCTAAGCTTGGGGATGCCCCGGAAGGCATCCCCTCTTTCGTCTTTGTTCATCGGTAACTTTACTTGGAGCTATATTTTTATTTACCACATGATATGTGTTTTGCTTGGAGCGTCATTTTATTTTATTTAGTTTTGCTTGCTGTTTGAATAAAGTATCAAGATCTGAAATTCTTAAATGTTAGAGAGTCTTCACATAGTTGCATAATTATTCGACTACTCATTGATCTTCACTTACATCTTTCGGAGTAGTTTGTCATTTGCCCTAATGTTTCACTTATATCTTTTAGAGCACGGTGGTGGTTTTATTCTATAGAAATAACTGATCTCTCATGCTTAACTTATATTATTTTGAGAGTCCTAAACATCATGGTAATTTGCTTTGGTTATGAATTTAGTCATAATATGATGGGCATCCAAGAGGGATATAATAAAAACTTTCATATAAAGTGCATTGAATACTATGAGAAGTTTGATACTTGATGATTGTTTGAGATATGAGGATGGTAATATTAGAGTCATGCTAGTGAGTAGTTGTGTTGAGAGATACTTGTGTTAAAGTTTGTGATTCCCGTAGCATGCACGTATGGTGAACCGTTATGTGATGAAGTCGGAGCATGATTTATTTATTGATTGTCTTCCTTCTGAGTGGCAGTCGGGGACGAGCGATGGTCTTTTCCTACCAATCTATTCCCCTAGGAGCATGCGCGTAGTACTTTTTTTCGATAACTAATAGATTTTTGCAATAAGTATGTGAGTTATTTATGACTAATGTTGAGTCCATGGATTATACGCACTCTCACCCTTCCACCATTGCTAGCCTCTCTAGTACCACACAACTTTCGCCGGTACCATAAACCCACCATTTACCTTCCTCAAAACAGCCACCATACCTACCTATTATGGCATTTCCATAGCCATTCCGAGATATATTGCCATGCAACTTTCCACCGTTCCGTTTATTATGACACACTTCATCATTGTCATATTGCTTTGCATGATCATGTAGTTGACATTGTATTTGTGGCAAAGCCACTGTTCATAATTGTTTCATACATGTCACTCATGCATCATTGCACATCCCGGTACACCGCCGGAGGCATTCATATAGAGTCATATTTTGTTCTAAGTATCGAGTTGTAATTCTTGAGTTGTAAGTAAATAAAAGTGTGATGATCATCATTATTAGAGCATTGTCCCAGTGAGGAAAGGATGACTATGATTCCCCCATAAGTCGGGATGAGACTCCGGACGAAAAATAAAAAAAAGATAAAAAAAGAGGCCATAAAAAAGAGAAAAGGCCCAAATAAAAAATAAAAAATGAGAGAAAAAGAGAGAAGGGACAATGCTACTATCCTTTTACCATACTTGTGCTTCAAAGTAGCACCATGATCTTCATGATAGAGAGTCTCCTATGTTGTCACTTTCATATACTAGTGGGAATCTTTCATTATAGAACTTGGCTTGTATATTCCAATGATGGGCTTCCTCAAAATGCCCTAGGTCTTCGTGAGCAAGCAAGTTGGATGCACACCCACTTAGTACCTTTTGTTGAGCTTTCATATACTTATAGCTCTAGTGCATCCGTTGCATGGCAATCCCTACTCACTCACATTGATATCTATTAATGGGCATCTCCATAGCCCGTTGATACGCCTAGTTGATGTGAGACTATCTTCTCCTTTTTGTCTTCTCCACAACCACCATTCTATTCCACATATAGTGCTATATCCATGGCTCACGCCCATGTATTGCGTGAAGATTGAAAAAGTTTGAGAAGATCAAAAGTATGAAACAATTGCTTGGCTTGTCATAGGGGTTGTGCATTATTTAAATATTTTGAGTGGTGAAGATAGAGCATAGCCAGACTATATGATTTTGTAGGGATAGCTTTCTTTGGCCATGTTATTTTGAGAAGACATGATTGCTTTGTTAGTATGCTTGAAGTATTATTATTTTTATGTCAATATTAAACTTTTGTCTTGAATCTTATGGATCTGAATATTCTTGCCACAATAAAGAGAACTACATGGATAAATATGTTAGGTAGCATTCCACATCAAAAATTCTGTTTTTATCATTTACCTACTCGAGGACGAGCAGGAATTAAGCTTGGGGATGCTGATACGTCTCCAACGTATCTACAATTTTTTATTGTTCCATGCTATTATCAACCTTGGATGTTTTATATGCATTTATATACTATTTTATATGATTTTTGGGACTAACCTATTAACCTAGAGCCTAGTGCCAGTTTCTGTTTTTTCCTTGTTTTAGAGTATCGCAGAAAAGGAAAATCAAATGGAGTCCAATTGACCTGAAACTTCATGAAACTTATTTTTGGACCAGAAGAAGCCCACGGAGTATCGGAGTTGGACTAGGAGAGTCCCGGGCTGCCCACAAGGGTGGGGGCGCGCCCACCCCCCTGGGCGCGCCCCCTGCCTCGTGGACAGCCCGGAGGTCCATCGACGTACTTCTTCCTCCCATATATACCCATATGCCCCAAAAACTTCAGAGAACATAATAGATCAGGAGTTCCACTGCCTGAAGCCTCCGTAGCCACTGAAAACCAATGTAGACCCATTCCGGCACCCCGCCGGAGGGGGGGGGAATCCCTCTCCGCTGGCCATCTTCATCATCTCGGTGCTCTCCATGATGAGGAGGGAGTACTTCTCCCTCGGGGCTGAGGGTATGTACCAGTAGTTATGTGTTTGATCTCTCTCTCTCTCTCATGTTCTTGAGGTGATACGATCTTGATGTATCGCGAGCTTTGCTATTATAGTTGGATCTTATGATGTTTCTCCCTCTCTACTCTCTTATAATGGACTGAGTTTTCCCTTTGAAGTTATCTTATCGAATTGAGTCTTTAAGGATTTGAGAACACTTGATGTATGTCTTGCGTGGGATACCCATGGTGACAATGGGGTATTCTATTGATCCACTTGATGTATGTCTTGGTGATCAACTTGCGGGTTCCGCCCATGAACCTATGCATAGGGGTTGGCACACGTTTTCGTCTTGACTCTCCAGTAGAATCTTTGGGGCACTCTTTGAAGTTCTTTGTGTTGGTTTGAAGAGATGAATCTGAGATTGTGTGATGCATATCGTATAATCATACCCACAGATACTTGAGGTGACATTGGAGTATCTAGGTGACATTAGGGTTTTGGTTGATTTGTGTCTTAAGGTGTTATTCTAGTACGAACTCTATGATAGATTGAACGGAAAGAATAGCTTCATGTTATTTTACTACGGACTCTTGAATAGATTGATCAGAAAGAATAACTTTGAGGTTGTTTCGTACCCTACCATAATCTCTTCGTTTGTTATCCGCTATTAGTGACTTTGGAGTGACTCTTTGTTTCATGCTGAGGGATAGTTATGTGATCCAATTATGTTATTATTGTTGAGAGAACTTGCACTAGTGATAGTATGAACCCTAGGCCTTGTTTCAACGCATTGCAATACCGTTTGTGGTCACTTTTATCATTAGTTACCTTGCTGTTTTTATATTTTCATATTAAAAAAAACCTTTATCTACCATCCATATACCACTTGTATCACCATCTCTTCGCCGAACTAGTGCACCTATACAATTTACCATTGTATTGGGTGTGTTGGGGACACAACAGACTCTTTGTTATTTGGTTGCAGGGTTTCTTGAGAGAGACCATTTTCATCCTACGCATCCTATGGATTGATAAACCTTAGGTCATCCACTTGAGGTAAATTTGCTACTGTCCTACAAACCTTTGCACTTGGAGGCCCAACAACATCTACAATAAGAAGGTTGTGTAGTAGACATCAATGTCCCAATGGGTCGAGCTTCACAGGATGTCCGGTGCTGCCATGAAGAACGTCATACTTCAGGTGTGGCCGACTAAGCCGATTCCGAATAGCTATTTCGGCTTAGTGCAGCAGCTTGTTGATGCGGTGCCACGTATAGACGCCGTGAAGCGGTCGCGTGCATTGAAGGTGCACGGATGGCCCTTGCTCGAGTCAAGACATACTGAGGGAAGATGAAGGCCATCGATGTTGCGGCGCAGGGTCAACCCAAGGGCAAGGACTATCACGCACCAGAGCATTACTTTGAGGACGTCTTAGAGGATGCCCGCTTGATAGAGGGTCAATGTTCGAAAGGCATAATATTCGAGTGAACTCTTTACAAATTATAAAATACAATTGTTATAATCAGTCCATATTTTGATTTTGCCCTAAAGGCTTTTGTTCCTCCTGTGCGGCCGTTTGTATATGATCTGAAAGTTTTCTAGTCATCGGCTATAGCCCCCTCGTAGGAAGTACAGGGGCGTTCAAAAAAGCATCTGATCACTCTTGACCCAACGTCTTGGTCCATGAAGGAGGTGTCAATGCGGCGAACCAGGCAACCAGACTATAGGGCGTTAACACTTGCACTTAGCCATAGGAGTTTTATGGTGGGTCTACGACATAGCCCCTGGTATGTATGCGGCTTTTTATATGACGCGTTTACATATTTGACCGGAAAGAAGTCCCTCATGTGACATGGAGGGAATCGCGAAAGATTCCGATAAGTCATCGAGTGGTTGACCAGCTCTCGCCGCATCATGACAGTCAGTTTTCGGCTTTCTCTACTGAGGTGCTTAACCAGGTGAACGGAAGCATAGTCGCGGTAGTTCTCCCTTTACTAACCTAGCCAATAGAGCAGAACGTAGGATAGCAAGCACAGGAGCCGGGCAACCCAACTATTGTCCCAAGACATGATTCGGAGCTGATGCATATAAGGCCAAACTCGTGACGCCGAAGTACGCTATAGAGCTGTTCGGACTTGTCGGCAACTCGTTTGTTCCCATACCAAGCCCCTGGCAAGTTATGCCGAGGTGTATGTATGAAACAACCTTTAACGCCCCGAGACCGATGTGCCAGGTGTCGTCCAGTTATTTGCTGTTGTTGCATTGTCATTGATTGCGTGTCATGCATTGCATATCATGTCATCATGTGCATTTCATTGCATACGTGTTCGTCTCATGCATCCGAGCATTTTCCCCGTTGTCCGTTTTGCAATCCGGCGCTCCGTTCTCCTCCGGTGGTCATTTCTACCTTTCTCTTGTGTGTGGGGATTAAACATTTCCGGATTGGACCGAGACTTGTCAAGCGGCCTTGGTTTACTACTGGTAGACCGCCTGTCAAGTTTCGTACCATTTGGACTTCGTTTGATGCTCCAATGGTTAACCGAGGGACCGAAAAGGCCTCATGTGTGTTGCAGCCCAACACCCCTCCAATTTGGCCCAAAACCCACAAAACCCTCTCCATCATCTAGAGCGTTCGATCACGATCGCGTGGCCGAAAACCGCACCTCATTTGGACTCTCCTAGCTCCCTCTACCTATAAATATGTGCTCCCCTCCCGAAATTCGCGGATGAACCCTAACCTTCGTCCTCCTTGCGCCGCCGGACACGTCCGCCCGGCGGCCGGACATGTCCACCCCGCCCGGCCACCTCACTCCGACCTATCAGCTTCCGCCATGTCACTCCGCCGCCGATTTCCTCCAACCAAGCGCCGCCACCTCATCCACACCGACCCTCCTCTCTCTCCTCCCCGCGCCAGGCCCGCCGCGGCCCATCGCGGACCCACCCGGGCCCGAGCCGTCCGCCGCCACGCCCGAGGTGCCCGAGCCCCGCACGCCGCCCGCGGACCCTGTCGCGCGGTCGCTCGCCGCCCGCCCTCTCCGCCGGCGACCATCGCCGCCCGCGCCGGCTCCGCCCCGCCGCCGCACGCCGGCTCCGCCACGCAGCGCCTCCGCCGCCGCCATGGGCCGCCCCTGCCGCCGCTCGTCGCGGATCCGGTCGGGCCGGACCGGATCCGGCCGCCCTCACTTCTCCGGCGCCGCCCCGCGCCTCCCTGCCTTCTTTCCCATCTCCGGCGAGCCTCTCCGGCGAGATCCGTGCTGCATCGAAATCCGTGCCAAGAACCCTAGATCTGGAGGTGGTAATTTCTACTAAGTCCCTGAGTTTCCCACGTTTCAAATGCACATGTGCATCGCCTCATAACTTTGCATCCATAGCTCCGATTCATGCATATAGCATATCAACATGTTCGTCTTAGAGAGTACATCATTTCATCTCACTGCATCATTTTCATTTGAGTTCATCTTGATGCCCGAAATGCTGTTAGAAGAGTGCTACTTGAGATAATTGTCAGATATGCTGCTCCATTTAGCTATTTGTCATGTTTGCCATGATTATTGTGTGCATGATATGCCCATGAGCTCTACATGTGTTTTGTTATATGTTTTGCCTTCTATCCAGAGGCGCAATCCATGTATTTTTGTGGTGTGTGTGGTGACTAGCACAATCGTGCAAAGTGAGGCACTTGGTAATGCTGATTTCAGGGACTTAGCATTTCCACTAAGTCCTTGATCTGTTTATCTCATATGGCCATATGTTCATGTTGTTTCCTAGTGATCCGTGCCTCTTTTGAGGATGATCAGTAAGGATGTTTTGTTAATCTTGTAGTGCTATATCCATACATGTTTTTGTTTGTAATTATGGAGCACCCTAGCTTGAGTCAATCAAGCTCTACTTTTGTCATATCGTGAATCTGGACAGATTGTCTACTTGTTAGCGATTTTGCCGAGGATGTTGTAGTTGATCCGTGCATGCTATGTCATTGTTCTTGCCATGTCTAGCTTGAATTTTGTGTATTCTTGATGGGTGTATGCTTAGATTGCCATGACTTGCTCTGTAGTGAGTGCATCGAGCTCGTAAACATGCCTACTTGATATCTGTTTTCAGCATGCTCCAGTTTTCACTAAGTCTGAGAACTGATTATGTTTTTCCATGTTCACATGCTTGCAATTGTATTTTATGATCCTTTTTGGCTCAAGGTCACTAAGAGACTTTTGTTAAGCTCTTTGAGTAGATCCATGCCATGCTTTACTTTGCCATGTTCAGTTTCTGTAGCTTATAGTTTTATTGCTCCGAAGTGTGCTACCTGATCTGAAATTCCAAGCTTGTGTTAATTTCACTAAGTCTGAGATCTATTTACCAATTGCACTTTTGCCATGCTTGTTTGAACCTGTTAATGGATGAATTGGCCGTATCTCAGTGTTCATCTTTTGTTAAGCATCATGAATGGATCCCTGTCATGTATTTTGTTGCCATGTTTGAGTGATGTAGCATGTTCATCTTGTTGCATTTAGATGGCTACTTGCTGTATATCGCAGATCGGTGCCATATTTGAATTGCTTGCCATTTCCAAACCGTAACTCCGATTCCGGTGATCTTTATATCGTTTTCAAGTGATTTCATCTCATATTTCCAGTGGCACACTTGGATTTACAAGTTGGGGCCAGGTTCTTGCATTCCTTGTCAAATCATGCATATGCATCGCATACCGCATACCGCATCCCGCATATCATACCATGTTCATGTGTTGGTTGTTTACTATGGTGTGTGCTTCTTTTCCGATGTTTGCTTCTTCAGGTGGGTTCCGATAACGTCGCGTTTGTGAGGACCCGTTCGTCTACGTTCGTTTGTCTTCTTCATGGACTGGTTCTCCTTCCTTGCGGGATTTCAGGCAAGATGACCATACCCTCGAAATCACTTCTATCTTTGCTTGCTAGTTGCTCGCTCTTTTGCTATGCCTATGCTGTGATACCTACCACTTGCTTATCTTGCCTCCCATATTGTTGAACCAAGCCTCTAACCCACCTTGTCCTAGCAAACCGTTGATTGGCTATGTTACCGCTTTGCTCAGCCCCTCTTATAGCGTTGTTAGTTGCAGGTGAAGATTGAAGTTTGTTCCTTGTTGGAACATGGAGATGTTGTTCCTTGCTTGGAACATGTTTACTTGTTGGGATATCACAATATATCTTATTTAATTAATGCATATATATACTTGGTAAAGGGTGGAAGGCTCGGCCTTATGCCTGGTGTTTTGTTCCACTCTTGCCGCCCTAGTTTCCGTCATACGGTGTTATGTTCCCGGATTTTGCGTTCCTTACGCGGTTGGGTAATAATGGGAAACCCTTGACAGTTCGCCTTAAGTAAAGCTCTTCCAGCAATGCCCAACATTGGTTTTACCATTCGCCACCTAGCCTTTGCTTTTCCCTTGGGAGTCACGCTCCTGAGGGTCATCATTATTTTACCCCCCCCCCCCCGGGCCAGTGCTCCTCTGAGTGTTGGTCCAACTGAGCGATGTCCGGGGCTACCAGGGGCAACTCTGGGCTGGCCTACCCGACGTCTGGCTCATCTGAGTGTGCCCTGAGAATGAGATATGTGCAGCTCCTATCGGGATTTGTCGGCACATTCGGGCGGTGTTGCTGGTTTAGTTTTACCCTGTCGAAATGTCTTGTAGAACTGGGATACCGAGTCTGATCGGAATGTCTCGGGAGGAGGTCTATTCCTTCGTTGACCGTGAGAGCTTGTCATGGGCTAAGTTGGGATTTGAACTTTCAAAAGTCGTGCCCGCGGTTATGGGCAGATGGGAATTTGTTAACGTCCGGTTGTAGAAAACCTGAAGTTGACCTTAAATTAAATGTATCAACCGCGTGTGTAACCGTGATGGTCTCTTTCCGGCGGAGTCCGGGAAGTGAACACGGTGTTGGAGTTATGCTTGACGTAGGTTGTTTTAGGATCACTTCTTGATCATACTTTTATCGAACGTGCTTTGCCTTCTCTTCTCGCTCTCATTTGCGTATGTTAGCCACCATATATGCTAGTCGCTTGCTGCAGCTCCACCTCATACTTTTACCTTACCCATAAGCTTAAATAGTCTTGATCGCGAGGGTGCGAGATTGCTGAGTCCCTGTGGCTCACAGATACTTCCAAAACCAGTTTGCAGGTGCCGTTGAGTCCGTGCAGATGAGGCAACCAAGCTCAGGAGGAGCTCGATGAAGATCTTGTCCTTTGTGTTGTTTCGTTCTAGTTGACTAGTAGTGGAGCCCAGTTGGGGTCGATCGGGGACCTTTGTCGCATTTGGGGTTCTTCTTTTATTTTGGTTCCGTAGTCGGGCCTTGATTGTATTTGGATGATGTAATGCTTTATTCATGTAATTGTGTGAAGTGACGATTGTAAGCCAACTATGTATCTCTTTCCCTTATGTATTACATGGGTTGTGTGAAGATTACCTCACTTGCGACATTTCTTTCAATGCGGTTATGCCTCTAAGTCGTGCTTCGACACGTGGGAGATATAGCCGCATCGAGGGCGTTACAAGTTGGTATCAGAGCCTTCCCCGACCTTAGGAGCCCCCATTGCTTGATCGTTTTAGCAGCCGAGTTGTGTCTAGAAAAATGTTTTGAGTCATTTAGGAATTATATATCAGAGAGTTTAGGAATTCTTTTTACTTCCCAGTCTCCTCATCGCTCTGGTAAGGCATCCTGACGTAGAGTTTTGACTCTTCTCTTCTCAAATTTCACTAAAAAATTAGGATCACGCGAGTATCTTGGAATCGTTCCAATGGTTTTATGAGGAGAACATTGTCTTGGTGCCTCCTGTTAGGGGTTTTGTGGAAGTGTCCCGGGGAGTTGAGCTCTGAGGTGTTGTCGTCATAATTTTATCGTTGCAGTTCTGGAATACCTGAGTTTAGTACGCCGACATCGAAAATCTCTTCTATGCAGTTCGTTGGTGAGATAACCTCGACGCCACCCAGTACTGGGGCGGGAGTTCAGGAGTATCGCCATAACTTGTATAACGGATGCTTTTCGAAGGTTGAGGTAGACGATTTCCGAAGGTTTCTTGGTTATGTGTTGAAGGATGGATACAGCTGGATGTAGGATTTGCTAGATTTGGGTGAGATATTATGCTTCCCCTGTATCCCCAACACGTGATTGCATAACCGGAAAGGTTCGGGAGTTTCATAAGTGGGAATTCAAGTAGCTCGTAGGATATCTTTCCCACAGATGTATGATATGAAATTGGGGTTCGACGTCTAGTGGTCCGCCTATTCACGATCGGTTTTACAGTGGTCTCATTGTGTCTTAAAGAGTCCTTGGCTATGCAGGACGCTTCGTATGTCATGTGCACTGCCTTGTACATGATGGTGCTGTACCATCGAGCCCGTGTAGGCCCCACCAGGAAAACTTCGGACGAAATCTCTATCATATGTTTGTTCCGGCTTATTCTGCAAGCCAATCCTTTGTTTTGTTTTGAGTTGTAGTATTCGAGTTGCTTCAAAGTCAAGTGTTGATTCCATACCTTTCCGAAACGGTGTTCTCATACTTCGATGTGAATACCAATCCTTCTTGTTCATCAAGATTGTTTTTCCAATCCTTTTTAACCGGTGTGCTTCCCTTCAAGTGGGTCCAATCATTTCAACATCCGCAAGTTTCAATCTCAGCTTTCCCTACGTTGTTCGTTTCATCCACCCCAAGTTGCCTTTGTTTTTCCCGCCCTCCCTCCCTTATTTTTCTTTAAGGACTCAGATTTCTTAATCGAGTATCCATCTTATTGATGTGAAGCCTCTCCATTCTTTTCTTTCAATATTCTTATCTGGTGATTCTCATGAAGATCCTAACGGAGCTTCAAGTCCGTCACTCTTTACTCATATTTCTTCTCCGGTGGATTTAATTCAAGCTTTGGTATTCACCATACTCCTTTTCATTTTGCCCAATGCTTTCTTATGCCGGTGCAATTCTTAATCGTTCACCTCTCGCTATTCTAGTGTCCCAGAGTGCTCAAGATATCTCAGAAGGCTCGTTTTTTTCATTGAAGATCAGTTCAATCTATTTCGAGGTTGTTATCTCTTTCAAGTCATTTAATTCAACCGGTGCAATATCTTTCAAGTAATCATTCCAACGGTGTTTATTTTGAGTGAGCCCTAACCCACAGGTCTTTTCCCAGGATCTTACCTGACTCTTCCAATCTTCCCGGAGCTATCCTCATATTTCTTTTCAAAGTTTGACGTAAGAATGATTTATCATCAGTCAAATGTCTTCTCCTAGATCTTTCACAATTCCTTTCATCATTGGTTCAACTTTTCTATTCTTCTTTATTCCGATCTGTCTCAACAATTCACGGTGGTGTTACTCATCGTCTTTTCCAATTTTTGAAGACCGAAGAAGAGTTTCTCCTCAATCTTATCCGTTCTCTCAAATATTCATGATGCTAGCCTTATGCCATCCTCTCATAATTGTTTTCGATCTTGAAAATTCTTTTCACCCATCCGAAGCAATTTAAGAGTCTTCTCAGTTTGATTATCCGGAGTCCATCAATTCATGTTTATTCATTCTCAGCTTTCAGTTGCCATTCTCCAATCTTACCGGTGCATCGTTCAAGTGATCTCTAATCAGTTCGTGAACTATTCGTCCTCTTGTATCTAAATTCTCTCAAGTATCTTCGTTCATTTCATAATTCTTCCCGTGTTTCTTTATCTTTACTTCGTTCATTTCCAATTCTTACAGTGGTTCATTCAAGAATCTCTTCTTTCGTTTATCATATCAATTTATTTTTTATTTCAATCCTACCGGTGGTGCATTGAAGACCTTCCCAAGTTTGCGCTATATCTATCTTAATCCTTTCAACGAGAATAAGTAGTATGCCAAATCCGTTGCTTGTAATCAATTTAATTGATGAAGGATGAGCATAACATAATTCTTATTCTTGATTCACCCAAATGTTTAATTTCCTATTCCGGAGACTCATCAAATTCTCGGTTTCATTTGTTTCATCTTTCTTTTCCGGAATTCCAAGCTTTTCTGCATTATATCGTCATGAAGATTCATCTAAATCATTGCAAGGCTTCAACCTTATTCTTTTCATCCTCCATTTCGATTGATCATTTCTTTTATTTTCGGAGTTCTCATGAAAGTTCTACATGATGGTTCATCAAGGATTTATATTCCTTCTCGAAGTGTTCATCGAGATTCTTTTCTAAGGAACTCAAGCTTTCTTCATATTGTAATCCGGAGTGCATTTCTGTCTATCGTATCATTGGAGGTGGTATTATGTCATTCTTGATAATTTGAGTTCATGTTTTCATGATTCACATGCTGTCAAGATTGGGATATTTTAAGTCCATCAACCTATTCTTTGGAATTGTCTTGGGTTATATTTCACCTAAAGCCATCCCTAAGGACTGTTGCTATCTATGGTGCTCATAAATGATCCAAGATCTTCTTTATCCTCCCGGTGAAATACTTTCTCGTCTCCTTGTTCAAATAAATACAATTCTTTCCTGTGAGTGGCAGATTGTCACCTCATAATTTTGAGATGTATTTCATAAGACCATATCAAGATTATTCTTTTCCTTGTAGATTGTTCCAACAACTCCGTGTGACCCTTCTTTTAAGATGCTTTTCAGGTGGAAGATGTTGTTCTCTTCTCCGTTCTTTTGTTCCGTCGATACAACTTCTATTCTTTCATTTCGGAGGCATTGTGTCGTTGTTCTCTTCAACCATCTTCTTGTTTTGTCAAGATCATGTTCTTTTCATGATTGTCCATTTAACCAAAGTGTCGTGCCCTCTTTTCAAGTTCTATCAACTTATCAAGTTCTTATTCAATTCCTTTTCTTTTCAACCGGAGTGCTGTCCGAATTTGTTCTTCCTTGTTCCTCTTTCCTAACGGAGTGTTTCAACTTCGTTCATCTCCGTCGTATTCTTTTTCTCGAAATGGCTTAACCTCTTCAAGGTTCTTTGGTTTCACTCATTGGTCAAAGAAGCAACTTAGTTTTACCTCTTCTCTTTCTCTTCCGTTGTTCCTCCGGTGCCATTCTAGATCTCGGGACGAGATCCTCTCGTAGTGGTGGAGTGTTGTAATGCCCCGAGACCGATGTGCCAGGTGTCGTCCAGTTATTCGTTGTTGTTGTGTTGTCATTGATTGTGTGTCATGCATTGCATATCATGTCATCATGTGCATTTCATTTGCATACGTGTTCATCTCATGCATCCGAGCATTTTCCCCGTTGTCCGTTTTGCAATCCGGCGCTCCGTTCTCCTCCGGTGGTCATTTCTACCTTTCTCTTGTGTGTGGGGATTAAACATTTCCGGATTGGACCGAGACTTGCCAAGCGGCCTTGGTTTACTACCGGTAGACCGCCTGTCAAGTTTCGTACCATTTGGACTTCGTTTGATGCTCCAATGGTTAACCGAGGGACCGAAAAGGCCTCGCGTGTGTTGCAGCCCAACACCCCTCCAATTTGGCCCAAAACCCACCAAAACCCTCTCCATCATCTAGAGCGTTCGATCATGATCGCGTGGCCGAAAACCGCACCTCATTTGGACTCTCCTAGCTCCCTCTACCTATAAATATGTACTCCCCTCCTGAAATTCGCGGATGAACCCTAACCTTCGTCCTCCTTGCGCCGCCGGACACGTCCGCCCGGCGGCCGGACATGTCCACCCCACCCGGCCACCTCACTCCGACCTATCAGCTTTCGCCACGTCACTCCGCCGCCGATTTCCTCCAACCAGGCACCGCCACCTCATCCGCACCGACCCTCCTCTCTCTCCTCCCCGCGCCAGGCCCGCCGCGGCCCATCGCGGACCCACCCGGGCCCGAGCCGTCCGCCGCCACGCCCGGAGGTGCCCGAGCCCCGCGCGCCGCCCGCGGACCCTGCCGCATGGTCGCTCGCCGCCCGCCCTCTCCGCCGGCGACCATCGCCGCCCGCGCCGGCTCCGCCCCGCC
>NC_041382.1:129869965-129903125 GCF_002162155.2 Triticum dicoccoides | reverse complement strand
GCGCCTCCGCCGCCTCCATGGGCCGCCCCCGCTGCCGCTCGTCGCGGATCCGGTCGAGCCAGACCAGATCTGGCCGCCCTCACTTCTTCGGCGCCGCCCTGTGCCTCCCTGCCTTCTTTCCCATCTCCGGCGAGCCTCTCCGGCGAGATCCGTGCTGCATTGAAATCCGTGCCAAGAACCCTAGATCTGGAGGTGGTAATTTCTACTAAGTCCCTGAGTTTCCCACGTTTCAAATGCACATGTTCATCGCCTCGTAACTTTGTATCCATAGCTCCGATTCATGCATATAGCATATCAAAATGTTCGTCTCTGAGAGTACATCATTTCATCTCATTGCATCATTTTCATTTGAGTTCATCTTGATGCCCGAAATGCTGTTAGAAGTGTGCTACTTGAGATAATTGTCAGATCTGCTGCTCCATTTAGCTATTTGTCATGTTTGCCATGATTATTGTGTGCATGATATGCCCATGAGCTCTACATGTGTTTTGTTATATGTTTTGCCTTCTATCCAGAGGCGCAATCCATGTATTTTTGTGGTGTGTGTGGTGACTAGCACAACCGTGCAAAGTGAGGCACTTGGTAATGCTGATTTCAGGGACTTAGCATTTCCACTAAGTCCTTGATCTGTTTATCTCATATGGCCATATGTTCATTTTGTTTCCTAGTGATCCGTGCCTCTTTTGAGGATGATCAGTAAGGATGTTTTGTTAATCTTGTAGTGCTATATCCGTACATGTTTTTGTTTGTAATTATGGAGCACCCTAACTTGAGTCAATCGAGCTCTACTTTTGTCATTTCGTGAATCTGGACAGATTGTCTACTTGTTAGCGATTTTGCCGAGGATGTTGTAGTTGATCCGTGCATGCTATGTCATTGTTCTTGCCATGTCTAGCTTGAATTTTGTGTATTCTTGATGGGTGTATGCTTAGATTGCCATTACTTGCTCTGTAGTGAGTGCATCGAGCTCGTAAACATGCCTACTTGATATCTCTTTTCAGCATGCTCCAGTTTTCACTGTCTGAGAACTGATTATGTTTTTTCCATGTTCACATGCTTGCAATTGTATTTTATGATCATTTTTGGCTCAAGGTCACTAAGAGATTTTTGTTAAGCTCTTTGAGTAGCTCCATGCCATGCTTTACTTTGCCATGTTCAGTTCCTGTAGCTTATAGTTTTATTGCTCCGAAGTGTGCTACCTGATCTGAAATTCCAGGCTTGTGTTAATTTCACTAAGTCTGAGATCTGTTTACCAATTGCACTTTTGCCATGCTTGTTTGAACCTGTTAATGGATGAATTGGCCGTAGCTCAGTGTTCATCTTTTGTTAAGCATCATGAATGGATCCCTGTCATGTATTTTGTTGCCATGTTTGAGTGCTGTAGCATGTTCATCTTGTTGCATTTAGATGGCTACTTGCTGTATATCGCAGATCGGTGCCATATTTGAATTGCTTGCCATTTCCAAACGTAACTCCGATTCCGGTGATCTTTATATCGTTTTCAAGCGATTTCGTGTCATCTTTCCAGTGGCACACTTGGATTTCCATGTTGGGGCCAGGTTCTTGCATTCCTTGTCAAATCATGCATATGCATCGCATACCGCATCCTGCATATCATACCATGTTCATGTGTTGGTTGTTTACTATGTTGTGTGCTTCTTTTCCGGTGTTTGCTTCTTCGGGTTGGTTCCGATAACGTCGCGTTTGTGAGGACCCGTTCGTCTATGTTCGTTTGTTTTCTTCATGGACTGGTTCTCCTTCCTTGCGGGATTTCAGGCAAGATGACCATACCCTCGAAATCACTTCTATATTTGCTTGCTAGTTGCTCGCTCTTTTGCTATGCCTACCAGGGGCAACTCTGGGCTGGCCTACCCGACATCTGGCTCATCTGAGTGTGCCCTGAGAACGAGATATGTGCAGCTCCTATCGGGATTTGTCGGCACATTCGGGCGGTGTTGCTGGTTTAGTTTTACCCTGTCGAAATGTCTTGTAGAACCGGGATACCGAGTCTGATCGGAATGTCTCGGGAGGAGGTCTATTCCTTCGTTGACCGTGAGAGCTTGTAATGGGCTAAGTTGGGATTTGAACTTTTGAAAGTCGTGCCCGCGGTTATGGGCAGATGGGAATTTGTTAACGTCCGGTTGTAGAAAACCTGAAGTTGACCTTAATTAAAATGTATCAACCGCGTGTGTAACCGTGATGGTCTCTTTCCGGCGAAGTCCGGGAAGTGAACACGGTGTTGGAGTTATGCTTGACGTAGGTTGTTTTAGGATCACTTCTTGATCATACTTTTATCGAACGTGCTTTGCCTTCTCTTCTCGCTCTCATTTGCGTATGTTAGCCACCATATATGCTATTCGCTTGCTGCAGCTCCACCTCATACTTTTACCTTACCCATAAGCTTAAATAGTCTTGATCACGAGGGTGCGAGATTGCTGAGTCCCTGTGGCTCACAGATACTTCCAAAACCAGTTTGCAGGTGCCGTTGAGTCCGTGCAGATGATGCAACCAAGCTCAGGAGGAGCTCGATGAAGATCTTGTCCTTTGTGTTGTTTCGTTCTAGTTGACCAGTAGTGGAGCCCAGTTGGGGTCGATCGGGGACCTTTGTCGCATTTGGGGTTCTTCTTTTATTTTGGTTCCGTAGTCGGGCCTTGATTGTATTTGGATGTTGTAATGCTTTATTCATGTAATTGTGTGAAGTGGCGATTGTAAGCCAACTATGTATCTCTTTCCCTTATGTATTACATGGGTTGTGTGAAGATTACCTCACTTGCGACATTGCTTTCAATGCGGTTATGCCTCTAAGTCGTGCTTCGACACATGGGAGATATAGCCGCATCGAGGGCGTTACACAACCGTAGGGGCAAAACTCGGTTCTTTAGAAAAGAATGGATTATTTTTACTGGGATCTGGGTGATGTTCCAATCGTGTATATAGATAACAAAGCTGCTACTCCGGCTATTTGATATGCCAGGGGTCGAAGGCGGAGAAAAAGGCAATTTACAGGCTCGAAATAGAGAGTGTGATCTACAAAAAGATATTTTGGACCTAATGTCGCACGTCTGCGCCGCCTGTCCTCGGTGAAGGGACTCCTTGACAGAAATAGCCGTTGGGTGAGTGTACGAACCCGAACTCTGATAGAGTCCGAGGCCAGCCATTGAGCCACCTGTGGAGGGAAACAAGAAAAAGGAAGAAGAAAAAATAGTTAAAAAAAGAGGAAGGTTATGGGAGTACTTTCAGGTCCGTCTGTATTGTGCTTCCATCGGTGCCCAGGGTATTTTAAGTGCGTAGTTATGTATGCGCGGTACAGATTTTCCAGGTATATGCGGCAGACGGCGGAAGCCGAACTGCTAGTCCTGTATGGGATTTGAACGGTCATGTTGACTGGAGACCGGTGGCTTAATGGCCGACGAGGTATGATGTGTAATGCCCCCGCTGTGTAGTTTGGCTGAGATAGCCGTATTGTGATCCTCTTCACGGAGAGAGCGCTCCATGCGTTCCCCTGTAGGGGACAGTGCCATGTGTACCATGTTCACTGTCTTTACTTCAGGGGGAAACTGCTTCTGATCCCCGGTGTTTGGTTGGCGAGTTTCGTCGTCGTCGCTGTCGCCGGGCAGTTTCTTCCCCTTGTATTCCGTGTTTAGCTTGCCGGCATGTTTGAAGACCCAACAGCATCTATTGGTGTTGTTAGCTGGTTTATTGGGGTGGCCATGAATCTGGCAGGGCCTATCCAATATCTTATCCAAATTGGATAGTCCGTCTCTGTTTGCCATGACTGGCTTCTTCCGTTGACCGGGTTTGGGGCTGCTGAATCTGGCGTTGACCGCTGTGTCGTGCGCTCCCTCATTACTATTGCCACGTTTGTGCTTATTGCATGGTGGTTTCCCGTTGTCGTCTTGAACTTCAGAAGTGCCCGGGTCGCTGGCATTGTTGCTTCTACGAGCGAGCCAGCTATCTTCTCCCGCGCAAAAGCGGGTCATCAGAGGAGTAAGGTCTGGCATGGATTTTGGTTTTTCCTGACCGAGGTGGCGGGCGAGCCACTCGTCCTGGACACTGTGTTTAAAGGCCGCTAGGGCTTCCGCTTCCGGACAGTCTACGATTTGGTTCTTTTTAACTAAGAACCTAGTGCATAGCTTTCTGGCTGACTCTCCGGGCTGTTGGATGATGTGACTTAAGTCATCGGCGTCTGGTGGCCAGACATATGTACCTTGGAAGTCGTCGCAGAAAGCGTCTTCCAGATCCTCCCAGCTACCGATAGAGTTTTCAGGCAGACTGTTTAACCAGTACCTTGCTGGTCCTCTAAGTTTTAGTGGGAGGTATTTGATGGCATGAAGGTTGTCTCCGCGAGCCATGTGAATATGGAGAAGAAAATCCTTGATCCATACCGCGGGATCGGTTGTTCCATCATATGATTCAATATTCACGGGTCTAAACCCCTCTGGGAATTCATGCTTAATTACTTCGTCAGTGAAGCAGAGTGGGTGTGTGGCACCTCTATATTGGGCCACGTCGTGACGTAGCTTAGATGGAGTCCATCTGCAGTTTTCGGCCCGGGCATAACTAGACTTGTCTCGTCTGAATAGGTAGCCGACGTCGCGTGTCGAGGCACGTCCTCGTGATTCGTAGATCGACCTGTTGTGTTGTGCTCTACTATCTAGGTTCTGCCGAGGGTCATATGTATGACCCCGAGCTGTTTTGTCTCTGTTTTTCTTTGGGGTGAGGCGGGCTGCTGTTCGGCTTGAGCTGCCGCTTTATCCTGACTGCATAGTGGTCGGTTAGCCACATTGTCCCGACCGCGTGGTACAAGTGTCGGCGCCTCCTCATCGAACTGAGGTAGTAATCTGTGCTTCGAGTAACCCTTGGTTGTGTGCTTGGGGCTGTATTCTTCGGCCACTAGGATGTCTATCCATCTATCCTTGAGCAGGTCTTGGTCAGCTTGAAGCTGCTACTGTTTTTTTAGGCTCCTTGCCGTGGCTAATTGCCGGCATTTAAAGCGCTCCTGCTCAAGAGGTTCCTTAGGCACGATGAAATCCTCGTCGTCGAGGCTCTCCTCATCCTCGGAGAGCAGAAGATAATTATTGTCCTCCGAGTCTTCGTGTATGGCATGTTCATGCAGGCTATCATGCCCGTCTTCCAGTTCATCCTGTTCGGATGTTGCCCCAACAGGGGCTTCATTGTCTTCGGCATCGTTCGGGGTGTTATTTTCTCCGGTGCCGGTATTACTGTCTTTTGCGCGAAGTGACTTAGAGCGGCGCTGCTGACGCCGGAGTCTGGGCTGTGTCTCAGGAGGTTTATCCTCAACTGGATCTTCTTTGTCATCGTCGTTAGTTTCTTTAGGTGTATCAACCATGTATACGTCGTATGAAGAAGTGACCGTCCCGCATCCGGTGAGTGGCAGGTTTCGGCCCTGCTCTTCTTCGGCATCATCGTCTATACCGTCGAAGTCTTAGGAGCCGTAATCGAGCATGTCGGTTAAGTCCTCGATAGTGGCTATGGAGTGGGTGGCGGGTGGGAAGCAAGATTCTCCATCATCAGCCCCTAGTTCGAACCGCACATAGTTCAACTGTGAGTCCCCCGCCAAGGACAGGTTTTTCAATGAGTTTAGCATGTCTCCCAAAGGCGAGTGCTGGAAGATGTCTGCGGCGCTGAATTCGAAGATCGATATGATCAAGTTCGGTGTTCGTGGGCTCACATGGTTCGGAACTTATGGCCGGAGACGAGTCCGGAGTTCCGGTGGCACAGGTATCATGTGAGATCAAGTCTATGTGCGGCTCCAACACCGAGGAATCTGTGGCCTTCGTGGCGGTGTTGAGCTTCCCGTCCTTGGATGGCGTAGTCTGCTCCGGATCTAAGGCCAGAGCGGTTATGGGAGTTGTCTCCTGGATGCAGTCCAATGACAGATTTAGGTCATGTCCCTCGGGGTGGCCAGGAGTGGTAGCCGCGGACTCGAATCCGGTGAAGATCAAGTCCCCACGGATGTCCACAACGTAGTTCAAGCTCCCAAATCTGACCCGATGGCCAGGGGCGTAGCTTTCGATCTGCTCCAGATGGCCAAGCTAGTTGGCCCGCAAAGTGAAGCCGCAGAACACGAAGATCTTTCTGGGAAGGAAGACTCCCCCTTGGGCAGCATCATTGTAGATGGTTGAAGGAGCCATCGAACCTCTTGATGACAGCACAGTGGAACTCTCAGTGAAAGCACCAATGTCGGTGTCAAAACCGGCGGATCTCGGGTAGGGGGTCCCGAACTGTGCGTCTAAGGTCGATGGTAACAGGAGACAGGGGACACAATGTTTTACCCAGGTTCGGGCCCTTTCTATGGAGGTAATACCCTACGTCATGCTTGATTGATCTTGATGAATATGAGTATTACAAGAGTTGATCTACCACGAGATTGTAATGGCTAAACCCTAGAGGCCTAGCTTGTATGGTTATGGTAATGTATCTCCTCTGGACTAAGTCCTTCGGTTTATATAGACACCGGGAGGATCCAGGGTTACACAGGGTCGGTTACAAAGAAAGGAATCTACATATTTGGTCGTCAAGCTTGCCTTCCACGCCAAGGAGAGTCCCATCCGGACGCGGGTGCAGTCTTCGGTCTTCGTATCTTCACAACCCATCAGTCCGGCCCATGGCTAACAGGCCGGACGCCCAAGGACCCCTTAGTCCAGGACTCCCTCACTAAGCATCTTGCCAGCATTATGGGTACCCAGGATATTGTTTCTTGAGCTCTTCTGAAGTGGTTTCAGTTCCGGACTTGTTTTGCTGTGGCGTTTATTTGCACTGGTCGCCAAGTTTGACAACCAGTGTGTATGATATTCTGCTTTGTTCCCTATATTTGCATTGGTGGCGAACTTTGATGCCCAGTGGATGTAATATGTGTAATAGTCGTGATAGCCGAGCGTAAGTTGCTTGCTTATTTATTTCCTTGTTGTCTTGTTTATTTGTTCGCTTGTAGTCAGTGCAGTTCTTTTTCCGCGATTTGCTAGTGGCCGCAATAACCTATTTTTAAAACTAGGCCACAATAACCATGGTCTACATATTTACTGTAGTTACCATGGGCCTCCTACGGGACGTAGAAACAATGGTCCTTCTTAGGGTCGTAGAAAGAATGGGCTTCTACGGGTCGTAGCATCAATGGCCTTCTACGTGCCGTATGATCGTAGGCCAAACATGGGCCAATAACATACCGCATTATGGGTCGTAAACGCGCTATATTTGGAATTGACCGTTCATGGGCCAACAATAACAGGCCGAACGGCCGTATCTGATGACGTTATGAAAACTGCCCAACAGATTAACTGGCCGCAAATGGGCCGATTGTAACCACAAGCTGAATTTGGCCCACAAGCAGAAAAGGCCAATGACGGGCCATAAGTAACCGAATGCTGGAAATGAGCCCAAGAATAAATGGGACCTAAGAAGGCCGAAAGATAACATGGGTGGGAAACGGCCCAATGGAATAATGGGCCATTAATAGGTATAAAGTGGTACACTGTTCATCGCGGGCCAGATTCACCACAGGCCGTTAATGGGCCAAGAGTTACAAATGGCCTCATATGGGCCGAAAGACATCATGGGCCATACATGGTCCGGAAGTTACAACGGGATGGAATCATATTGGACGGCCCAAATGAAGCTACTGGGCTTAATTCCCATAGGCCGTAAAGGGTCGTGAGTTAGCTGGTCGTAAATGGGCTATATACGAACAGGCCATTAACAGGCTTTCCGTGGGCCGGTCTGTTACCTTTTGACCAAGTCAAACGAGTCGGCCTTTTCACCGGAATGGGCATCTGTTGGGTCGTGCCACGTGTCGGCGTATCATAGGTGCCTCCTGTCCAATGAATGGATGACATATGTCCCAACGGTGAGCCAACATGTGTTTCCTCCGGCCAATGAGAATTTTACATGTGGAAAATCCTCATTGGTCCGGGCTGTTAGCGGGTTATCGGATCCAAAACTGGACCTGATATCTTAACGGCGACCCATTACGGTGGATGCCACGTATCGGTCACGCTTGACGAAAGCACTTCCATGACGCGTGATTTATCGTCATGGAAGTGGACACTCCTGTGATGATAATTTTGGTAATGTCATGGAACACTTCTATGACAGCACATGTATGACTATCTTGATTCTGTCATAATTTGTCATGGATGTACATGCATGACAGAAAACGTGACCTACTGTGACAAACATGTATCATCACGGAAGTGTATTTTTTGTAGTGCCAGTTGTGGCGCTTATTTAACAGAGCATTGGAAAATGCGGGTAGGCCTCGTCAGATTGGGTCAGATAGTACGACATCTTCAATATAAAAGCACTCCGAGGGCCACTCTTCGGATGCCTTCTTCATAGTGCCGGATAGGTATCCTGTCCCGGCTATATGCCACACTTCGGCGCTGCCCACCTCGAATATGGATCCCTTTTGGGAGTGAGGGACGGGGCAGAAAAGCTTCCTCCATAATTCAAAATGGGCCTCACAGCCTAGGAACAACTCGCAAACAGCGATGAAGCCCGCGATGTGCAGAATGGAGCCTGGCTTAAGGTTGTGCAGCTGGAGGCCATAGTACTCCAGGTG
Organism: Triticum dicoccoides; assembly: GCF_002162155.2. NCBI lineage: Eukaryota > Viridiplantae > Streptophyta > Magnoliopsida > Poales > Poaceae > Triticum > Triticum dicoccoides. Next base: position 129,894,547 of record NC_041382.1, on the reverse strand, counting down.
ACCTCGGAGGAAAGGATGGATTGGAAATCCAACGCCTCTTAATAAAAAGGAAACGAAGCACACTCGCTCCCCTTCTGAATGATTAGGGAAATTTTCTGCCAAGGCTTCACCGGTAAAAGAGGTTAATCCCGCCCGAACAGGGACTAGATCCCGCAGGGGAGATATCCCTGCATCTGGAGCTTGGTCAGCTGGGCGTGGGATACAGAAAAGCTCTCCCAATTGCCTTTTTAGGGATCGTGGGGGTGGGAAGAAGAACTGGGAGCGCTGGCCATGTTTGTGTGGTTTCTTGTGACAAGCTCTAAGGATTTTCCGCCTGGTGTGGAATGGCATCTAAGATTCAATCTCCTTAAATAGATGCCTTCCTTACATGACCCGAGTGTTATGTGTAAAAATGCTTAGACCCTTCGTATTCGTCTGACAAGTGGGAGCTGAAGCCGAAGGATATAACATTTTATGTAAAGCCGAAGACCGAAGACCGAAGATGTAAATCCGAATACAATCCTTTGGTTCAGATGCTTGGAGATCTGCGGAGGAGGAACCCTCCTTGCACTGCCGAAGACAATTTGTGCACCGGACACGTCGTCATTGAAGACTGGTTCAGAGTGAGGGAGTCCTGGACTAAGGGGTCCTCGGGCGTCTGACCTATTGGATATGGGCCTGACTAATGGGCCGTGAAGATACGAAGACCGAGGACTCTACCCGTGTCCGGATAAGACTCTCCCTGGCGTGGAAGGCAAGCTCGGTGACCAACTTTGAATATTCCTTTCTCTGTAACCGACCTTGTGTAACCCTAGATCCCTCATGTGCCTATATAAACCAGAGGGCTAGGTCCATAGATAGATCCTCATAATCATAGCCAGACTAGACTTTTAGGGTTTAGTCATTACGATCTCGTGGTAGATCAACTCTTGTAATACTCATATTCATCAAGATCAATCAAGCAGGAAGTAGGGTATTACCTCCATAGAGAGGGCCCGAACCTAGGTAAACATTGTGTCCCCCGTCTCCTGTTACCATCGATCCTAGACACATAGTTCGGGACTGTAACACCCACGATGCGGCTATATCTCCCGCGTGTCGGAGCACGACTTAGAGGCATAACCGCATAGTAGGCATGTCGCAAGAGGGGTAATCTTTACACATCCCATGTACTGAATAAGAAAGGGATAAAGAGTTGGATTACAATCTCCACTTCACATATTACATGAATATAGCATTACATCATCCAGAATACAATCAAGGTCCGACTACGGAACCAAAATAAAAGAAGACAACCCCTAATACTAGATCCCCGATCGCCCCGACTGGGCTCCACTACTGATCAAAAGGAAAAGTAAACAACACAACAAACAAGATCTTCATCGAGCTCCCACTTGAGCTCAGCGGCGATGGACATGTCCGGCGACGGGATGGACATGTCCGGCGGCGCGAGGAGGAAGAGGACTAGGGTTAGACTGTGAATTTTTAGAGGGGGGCCTATTTATAGATTCTGGGAGCTAGGAGAGTCCAAATGAGGTGCGGTTTTTGGCCACCCGATCGTGATCGAACGGCCGAGAGGATGGAGGGGGTTTGGATGGGTTTTGGGACACTTTAGAGGGGTGTTGGGCTGCAACACACATGAGGCCTTTATTGTTCCTCGGTTAACCGTTGGAGTATCAAACGGACTCCAAATGGCATGAAACTTGACAAGCGGTCTACCGGTGGTGTACCAAGGCTGCTTGGCAAATCCCGGTCCACTCTGAGAATGTTTAACACCCGCTCACGAAAAGAGACAAAAAGGGGCGTCGGAGGACATAGGAGTGTCGGTATGCAAAACGGACAACGGGGAAAATGCTCAGATGCATGAGACGAACACGTATGCAAATGCGATGCACATGATGACATGATATGAAATGCATGACACGCAAACAAATGACAAGGCAACAACAGTGAATAACTGGAAGACACCTGGCGCAACGGTCTCGGGGCGTCACAACACTCCACCACTACGAGAGGATCTCGTCCCGAGATCTAGGATGGCACCGGAGGGAAAACGGAAGAGAAAGAGAAGAGGTAAAACTAAGTTGCTTCTTTGACAAACGAGTGAAACCAAAGAACCTAGAGAGGTTGAACAAATTGAAAGAAAGAAAGCAACGAAGATGAACAAAGTTGAAAACACTCAGTTAGGAAAGAGGAACAAGGAACAATACAGGAACCTTGTGGGTTGAAATACATAAGAAAAGGTTACAATGGACAAGAAGTAGATGCAAGCACTCCGGTTGAAACAAGATGCAAGACTTGATAAGACAAAAAGAACTTGAGCAGAGGATACAACACTCTGGTTTTAAAGTATACGCAATGAAAGAACATGATCTTGGGGAAAACAAGATAATTGGTCGAAGAGAGCAACATCACAATGCCTCCGAAAGAAATGAACGAAAGGAAGTAGAATGAACGGAGGGAAATAAGATCTTGAGAGAGCACGCTTGCAACAAATGATAGAACGGAGTTGTTGGATTATCAACAACGAAAGGATAAGCTTGATGTGGGCTTATAGAAGACATCTCCAAATTATGAGGTGACAACCTGCCACTCACGGAAAAGATTTGATTGGGAGCTAGAAAAAATAAAAGCTTCTTCCATCAAGGTGATAAGAAAAAACTTGGATCATAGGTAATCACCACAAGGAGCAACATTCCCAATGGGAAGGTTTTAGGTGAAATTTATACCAAGATAACTCCATGGAAGAAAATGATGGGTTTAAACACCTCATTCTTGTGAAAGAAGAATGATATATTACCACCTCAAAAGATAAGGGAGAACAATTGCACTCCGGATTGCAAGATGAAGAATGCTTGAGCTCCTCTGAAAAGAATCTCAATGAACACTCTGAGAAGGAATTAAATCCTTGATGAACCATCATGTAGAACCTCCATGAAGAACTCCGGTAAACAAGGATGATAGAAAGAAAGAGAAGTTGAAAACACAAGGTGAAGCCTTGTAATGATTAGATGGATCTTCATGATGAGAAAATTGAGAGAGCTTGGAACTCCGGGAAAAGAAAAGATGAATCAAGTGAAACCGAGAATTTGGTGAGCCTCCGGAATACGGATTTAGATCACTTTGATGAAACAAGAATAAGAATTATGTTATGCATATCCTTAACCAATTAAATTGATGACGAGAAAACGGATTTGGCATACTACTTATTCTCGTTGAAAAAGGATTAATAGAGATATAGCCTAAACTTGAATAAGGTCTAGGTGGATCCACTGGTAGGCTTGAAACAACGAATAAATTGATATGATAATGAAGGAAGAGAAGTCTTGAATGAACCACCGTAAGAATTGAAAATGGAAGTAGCAAAGGCACAATTCATCGGGAAGAATTGGAAAACGAATGAAGATACTTGCTAGAATTTAGATACATGAGAACGAAGAGATCCTGAACTGATTAGAGGATATTTGAACGATGCACCGGTAAGATTTGGAGATCGAGAGCTGAAAGCTGGAATGAATAATATTTGAAAAAATGGCCTTTGAAGGAAAGAAATGGAAACAACTCATGGAATGCCCTGTATGGGTGAAAAGAATTCTCACAATAAAAAACAATTATGAGAGGATGGCGTAAAGCTAGCACCAAGAATCTTCAAGAGAACGGATAAGGATTTAAGAGGAACTCTTCTTCGGTTTTCAAATGTTGATAATGATGATGAGAAATGCCACCTTGAATTGTTGAGGCACTCCGGAATGGAAATTAGAAAGGTTGAACCAACAACGAAAAGAATTTGAAAGATCTTAGAGAAAAACATATGACTGATGAGAATTCATTCTTATGTCAAACTTGGAAAAGAATTTGAGAGTAGCTCCGGGAAAATTAGAAGAGTCAGGTAAGATCCTGGGAAGGACCTGTGGGTTAGGGCCCACTCAAAGATACACCATTGAATGATTTAAAAGGGAGATTGCGTTGGTTTAATTAAATGGCTTGAATGAGATAACAACCTCAAAATAGGTTGAACGGATCTTGAATGAAAAGATGAGTCTTCTGAGATGTCTTCAGCACTCCCGAACAAATGAATAGCGAGAAGTGAATGATTATGAGGTGCACCGGCATGAGAAGGTATTTGAAACGAGGAAAAGGGATATGATCAACACCAAAAGCTTGAATTGAATCCACCGGAGAAGAAAAGAATGAATAATGATGAACTTATAGAGCATCTTCATGAGAACCACCGGGTAAAACATTGAAAGACAAGAATGAAGAGACTTCCTATCAATAAAATGATACTTGATTCAGAAATCTGAGTCCTTGAAGAAACAAGGGTGAGAGGGCGGGAAAAACAAGGACAACTTTGGACGGATGAAACAAACACCATTGAGAAAACTTAGAGTTGATCTTGCGGATGTTGAAAATGATCGGATCCACTTGAAGAGAAGCACGTCGGTTGAAAAGGGTTTACATGACAATCTCGATTATCATGAAGGATTAGTACTCCCACAGAAATATGAGAACACCGCTTAGGAAAGGTATGGAATCAACACTTGACATTGAAGCAACTCGAATACCACAACTCAAAACAAAACAAAGGATTGGCTTGCAGAATGAGCCGGAAACAAACATATGATAGATCCCATATCGTATCAAGTGTCTGTTGGAAAGATATTCTAGGAGCTACTTGAATTCCCACTTATAAACTCCCAAAACTTTCTGGTTATGCAATCAGGTGTTGGGGATACAGGGGAAGCATAATATCTCACCCAAAACTAGCAAATCCTACATCCAGCTGTACGCATCCTTCAACACATAACCAAGAAACCTTTGGAAATCATTTACCTCAACCTTCGAAAAGCATCTGTTATATGAGTTATGGCAATACTCCCGAACTCCCGCCCCAGTACTAGGTGGCGTCGAGGTTATCTCACCAACAACTACATAAAAGAGATTTTCGATGTCGGCGGAACTCAGGTATTCCAGAACTGCAACGATAAAATTGTGACGACAACACCTTGGAGCTCAAATCCCCGAGACACTGCCACAACCCCTAAATGTCAGGAGGCACCAAGAACAATGTTCTCATCACAAAACCATCGGAACGATTCAAAGATACCCGCGTGATCCTAAAAAAATTAGTGAAATTTGAGAAGAGAAGAGTCAAAACTCTACGTCAGGAGGCCTCACCAGAGCGACGAAGGGACTGAGGAGTAAAAAGAATCCTACTCTTTGATATATATAATCCTAAGACTCAAAACATTTTGTTCTAGACTCAACAACGCCAGCGATTCGATCAAGCAGGGGGCTCCTAAGTCGGGGAAGGCTCTGATTACCAACTTGTAACACCCACGATGCGGCTATATCTCCCATGTGTCGGAGCACGACTTAGAGGCATAACCGCATAGTAGGCATGTCACAAGAGGGGTAATCTTTACACATCCCATGTACTGAATAAGAAAGGGATAAAGAGTTGGCTTACAATCGCCACTTCACACAATACATGAATATAGCATTACATCATCCAGAATACAATCAAGGTCTGACTACGGAACCAAAATAAAAGAAGACAACACCTAATGCTAGATCCCCGATCGCCCCGACTGGGCTCCACTACTGATCAAAAGGAAAACTAAACAACACAACGAACAAGATCTTCATCGAGCTCCCACTTGAGCTCAGCGGCGGTGGACATGTCTGGCGACGGGATGGACATGTCCGGCAGCGCGAGGAGGAAGAGGACTAGGGTTAGACTGCGAATTTTCGGAGGGGGAGGCCTATTTATAGATTCTGGGAGCTAGGAGAGTCCAAATAAGGTGCGGTTTTCGGCCATGCGATCGTGATCGAACGACCAAGAGGATGGAGGGGGTTGGGCCGCAACACACACGAGGCCTTTACGGTTCCTCGGTTAACCGTTGGAGTATCAAACGGACTCCAAATGGCACGAAACTTGACAGGCGGTCTAACGGTGGTGTACCAAGGCCGCTTGGCAAATCTCGGTCCACTCCGCGAATGTTTAACACCCGCTCAAGAAAAGAGACAAAAGGGGGCGCCGGAGGACATAGGGGTGTCGGAATGCAAAACGGACAACGGGGAAAATGCTCGGATGCATGAGACGAACACGTATGCAAATGCGATGCACATGATGACATGATATGAAATGCATGACACGCAAACAAATGACAAGGCAACAATAGAGAATAACTGGAAGACACCTGGCGCAACGGTCTCGGGGCGTCACAGGGACCCCCTACCCGAGATCCGCCGGTTTTGACACCGACATTGTTGCTTTCATTGGGAGTTCCACTGTGCCGTCAAAAGATAGGATCTATGACTTGCCTTGTTCTCAAGGACAAAGTCACCTCGGAAGGAACACTGGCCCCAGGCCAAACCCTCCGGCTGGGCGGCTTCATTATGACCGCCGGTTCGGCCATTAAGCCGACGATGACTTCTCGGGTCATCAAAATCCTCTTCAGTTGACTCTAAGTACTCCAAGCAGATGGATCCGGCGGAGCTGTCGTCTTTAAACGAGCTCCTAGATCGCATCGCCGCCCTAGGAGTCACCACGGACTATGATCAGATTGGGCTTAAACCCGACCAGAGAGAAATTAAAACTCCGCCGACCACCAATCAAATAGCGGTAGTAGAGGAGCAAGACGACAACTTTTCCTCTATATTAAGGACGAACTACGTTCGGATCTCCAAACTTGAAGAGCCGAACACTTACCTGCAGAAATACAGGTCCTGTCCTCCGAACATAGAATCGGATGACAAGCCTAAAAAATCAGCTGACATCCCGGAGCCCGAACTACCAAATCCGGAGATTCTTCAAACTCCGGATCCTAATTTGGGTCAGGGTTTGGACTTCAATCCACCCACCCACCCAGACATAAGCGCTCTCAGCGGCAAACGGCAGCAGTATAAGGAAACGGCCCACCACTTCTGGGTCAGATTCCTCCTCATCAAAGATAAGATTAAAGATTGCCACGACGAAGACGCGATCACAACGTTCCGCAGCAAATGCACGGATGATGGAATCCTCAATGCCATCAACCGTCATCGCATATCATGCTTCGCAGACTTGGCAACCATAGTATACAACTACTGCATAATGGAAAGCGCCTGGAAAACTCAGGCAGACGGCTGGGAACCGCCGGTTTCCACCCAACCCCTCGTTAAGGTGAAAAGGACGCACCCTAGTGGCACGCCCGGCCCAATAACAAAGAAATATAAGCCCATTACGGGACGCGGAACCGTTCTGGAGGGATGGCTCGATGGACCATGCAAGCTACACACGACACCGGATACTATATCAACTCACAACCTTAGAGCATGTTGGATACTAAGGCAGGTGGCCAAGAGCGGCGAGGATATCCTCACCAAAAATAACCCAGAGCAATATACTCCAAAAGACGATGACCCAAAGTACTGACGGTCTTCGAGACCTTCGCTTCAAACAATAAGTGTAAAAGGGCAGTCCGCAACCTTGCCGAAGTCTGCCAAATTGCAGCAACAAACCCTTGGAACGACACGGCCATAACTTTCAATGTCGAGGATGAACCAAAATTCAGGACAATTCGTGCACCAGCCTCCTTGGTCCTCAGTCAGATCATGGACGGCTTCCGACTCACCAAGGTTCTCATGGATGGCGGCAGCGGACTAAATCTCATCTACGAGGATACACTCAGTAAAATGGAAATAAATAGGAGCCGCATCAAGCAAAGTAGCACGACCTTCCGGGGAATTATTCTTAGTCGGGAGGCGCGATGCACGGGAAAGATCACACTCGACGTAGTGTTCGGCACACCGGAGAACTATGGGATCGAAGAACTAACCTTCCACGTGGCCCCTTTCAATAGCGGATATCACGCCCTATTGGGGCGGGATGCATTTACACGCTTCCAGGCTATACCTCACTATGGGTATATGAAGCTCAAGATGCTGGGGCCCAATGGCATAATCACTCTCGCTAGTGATCCAGACATAGCACTCTGCGCCAAAAACAAAACCGCATCGCTGGCCCTTGAGGCATTATCTAAAGCCCTCGCGGCCAAAGAATTAACCAATTTACGCTCCATTGTGGATAAGGAGGACATAATCTTGGACAAACGACCCAAATCCACCTCCTTCAAACCAGCAGAAGAAATAGTCAAATTCCAAGTCCATCCAATGGACCCCAAGAAGACAGCATCTATTGGGGCACAACTAGACCCAACGGTCGACACCGCACTACGAGAATTTCTGCGCGAAAACTAGGATATATTTGCCAGGCACCCTTCTGATATGCTAGGAATCCTAGGCAGATTGGCCAAACACAGCCTTAACATATTGAAGGGATTTAAACCAGTCAAACAAACACTGCGGCGTTTTTCTGAACCCAAACATCAAGCGATGGGGGAGGAGCTAGCCAAGCTAATCGAGGCCAGACTCATTAGAGAAATAAAACACCCGGACTGGCTAGCAAACCTTGTCATGGTGCCAAAGAAGGATAAATCCTGGCGCCTTTGCGTTGATTTCAAAGACCTCAATAAGGCCTGCCCTAAGGATCCCTTCCCCCTCCCCCGCATCGACCAGATTATCGATGCCACCGCAGGACACGATTCGTTATGCTTCCTCGACGCATATTCCGGATACCATCAAATCAAAATGAAGGAGTTCGATCAAGCCGCAACGGCATTCATTACCCCATATGGGCCAATCTGCTTCAACACCATGCCCTTCGGGCTCAAAAATGCAGGGGGCACCTACCAACGCATGATTTAAACATGCCTGGAGAAATAGATCGGCAAGACAGTTAAAGCATACGTGGATGATGTCATCATTAAAACTAGGCACGTCGACTCACTAATAGACGATTTACGTCTTACATTCGATAACCTCCGTGCATATGACATAAAGCTCAATCCGGAAAAGTGTGTTTTCGGTGTTCCTGCTGGAAAGCTGCTGGGCTTCATCGTTTCCAATAGAGGAATTGAAGCAAATCCAGCCAAAATCCGAGCCTTGTCGCAATTAGTCACACCAACGGACCTTAAACAGGTCCAAAAACTCACTGGGTGCATGGCAGCTTTAAGCCGCTTTATCTCCAGATTGGGGGAAAAGCATTGCCATTGTATCGCCTCCTCCAGTGCATCAATCACTTCGAGTGGACGGATGTGCCAACAGCCGGACTGGAAGAAATAAAAACCCTTCTGACAAGCAACCCAATCCTGGCCGCACCAAATGTCGGCGAACCCATGCTATTATGCATATCGTCAACACACCAGGTGGTGAGCGCCGTGCTCGTCGTGGAACGAGAGCAGGACGGACACAAATTCCCACTTCAGAAGCCGGTATATTATGTATCCACCATACTCACACCATGCAAATCCTGGTACCCTCATTATCAAAAGATAGCATATGAGGTTTTCATTTCATCCCGAAAGCTACGATACTACTTCCAAGAATGTTCTATCATGATGGCTTCCGAAGTATCACTCAATGATATAATAAACAACCGTGATGCTACAGGCCGGATAGCCAAATGGGCCATTGAGCTCCTTCCGTTCGACATAACATACAAACCGCGCCGAGGCATCAAATCCCAAGTACTGGCGGACTTCGTCGCTGAATGGATAGAGGCCGAACTCCCTAAAGAGTACGGCACATATTCCAATTGGGTTATGTATTTCGATGGTTCCAAAATGCTGGCAGGACAAGGAGCAGGCGTTGTTTTAACGTCCCCCACTAGAGAGGTAGTCCAGTACGTACTCCAAATATTATACACAAACTCCAACAATGCAGCCGAATACAAGGCCTTATTACATGGCCTCCGGATGGCTGTCTCTATGGGCATACAACGTCTGGAAGTGTGTGGGGACTCAAACCTCGCAATATCTCAAATAAATGGAGATTTTGATGCCAAAGATCCGAAGATGGCAGCTTACCACAACGCTGTCCTAAAAATGTCGGCTCGATTCGAGGGGCTTGAGTTTCATCACGTGGCTCGAGAAAGCAATCAAGCGGCGGACGTCCTTGCTCGTATTGGCGCCAAGCGCGACCCCGTCCCACCTAATATCTTTCCGCAAAGGCTCTTTAAGCCGTCTGTGGTGTGGCAAGGGGAGAGCGGTAACACCAGTCCGGATCCGAACACAACCCCGGCCTCCGAACACAACGATATAATTAGGGGCTCAGCCACCGAAATAACACCGTCATCCCATCTAATCATGGCAGTCATTGCCCCATGGACCGAACCCTTCTTAGCCTACCTTAATAGGAAAGAACTCCCGGAGGACCAGAATGAGGCTCGCCGCATTGTTCGGCGCTCAAATGCCTACAAGGTTCATGAAGGAGAGCTCTACAAGAAAACCGCTACCGGAGTTCTTCAAAGATGTATCTCCGCGGAAGAGGGGCAGCAGCACTTGGCTGAAATTCACGCCGGACTCGACGGTCACCACGCTACAGCTCGGGCCCTTGTTAGCAAGGCCTTCCGTACAGGCTTTTACTGGCCGACGACCCAAGCAGATGCACATCACCTTGTCCAATGTTGCATCGGATGCCAGCTATTCGCCAACCAAAGTCACATGCCCCCCACCGCTCTACAAACGATCCCCATCATTTGGCCTTTCGTGGTCTGGGGGCTCGATACGGTCGGACCCCTTAAAGGAGGAAGTCATAAGAAAAAGTATTTGCTGGTCATGGTGGATAAATTCACTAAGTGGATAGAGGCCAAATGAGTCAAAACGGCCGAGGCGGGGCCAGTAATAGACTTCATATCCGGCGTGGTGCACCGTTATGGTGTTCCACACAGCATCATCACTGATAACGGCTCCAATTTCATAGCCGATGAGGTGAAAACTTGGTGTGCTAATCTGGGCATTAAGCTTGATTACGCCTCTATCTATCACCGCAAACAAACGGTCAAGCTGAACGGGCTAATGGTCTTATTATTAGCGGCATCAAACCTAGGCTAGTGCGGTCTTTGAAAGAATCAGACAAGCACTGGGTTGAGGAGCTTGACTCTGTACTCTGGGGGCTGCGGACCGCGCCCAACCGCACTACTGGATATACACCTTTCTTCATGGTGTACGGTGCGGAATTTGTGTTGCCCTGTGATATTATCCATGACTCACCTTGAGTGTGCATGTACAAAGATAGAGAGGCCGAGCTTGATCGGTAGGACAGCCTAGATACCCTAGAGGAGGAGCACGATGTTGCAAAAGCTTGTTCCGCATTTTAATAACAGCAGACCCAAAGATACCAAAGCAGAGAAGTATGGGCCAAGACTTATAATGTCGGCGAACTCGTCTTACGCTTGCCGAAGAAGAAAAAGGAAAAACTCAAGCCCAAGTGGGAGGGTCCCTTCATAATTGACGAGGTTCTCATAGGAGGAGCGTACCGCCTGCGTGCTGCATCAGACAATCGCCTAGAGCCGAACCCCTAGAATGCGGCCAGACTCCGAAGATTCTATGCCTAGCGCCGAACTATGTGTTTGTCTCCTTCTGCTAGTTGTCTCCTTTATTTTTTCTTCTCTTTTCATTTTTTCTTTTTCCTAGAACTTAAACTCTTTCGCACAGCTAAACCGTGCACCTGTGATGTACACATCCTTGAGAATGTACGTCCACTATACCATGGGGCCTCCCGGACAGAAGCTTATTTTCCGAGCGTCAAGCTCATCACATATGTGTTTTTCTCATATGTACCTTTTCTTCACCATTATATGCATCGATATGACTTAAGTTTTAGCTAGGCTGGGTTGCCTGGCTCCTGTGCTTATGCCCTACATTCCCGTTAGTTCGGCTAGGGCATAAAGGGAGCACCTCTGCGATTGTTACTGTCGGGTCATCCCGATGGGTACCTCAGACTGGGTGAAGCCAAAAGCTAGTGTTCTTAAGAGAATATTCGGTCGGCGGACTAAAGATGTTGTATATTCCTTCCATTATGAACCCCCGGATGACTACCTATACTATACTGTTATCAATCACAGTTCGGACATGCATTTTAATGCATGCACACCTAGGGAAAGGAACCCCTAATGGAACTATTCTCCCTGGAAGATGTTTCTTACAATCATAATGTAATATAACATAACTAGACGGATACACATTGTCTGTTCAAGCAACTATGACCCCTATGCCTAGTTCCCACGCATACCACGGTCTATTTTACCGCTAAGGTATTCGGAAACACTCCGCACCTTCAGGTCCAGAGATTGAAGCGAAAAGGTCTGTCATGAAAATTGTTTTTATAATTCAGCTAGAGTCACATATGTCAAGGGAAGTACATAGTCACTAGGAGTCAAAAGTTTCCTCCTCTATGCCGTCCAGCAGGCGGTCTAATTTACAATCCTGCTAGGAATACTTGGCGGCTACTTCTACTTGGTCATATACCAAATTAATGGGAACTTCTTTTCCATCTGACCCTAGAGGTCCGACCCGAGACATATGATTCGGATCAAGCTTGGTATACCGTGTTTTCACCATGTGCCCAGGCTTCCCATGCACCTTCCCGATAGGCCGATATCTTCCACAGTCGAAAGCACCGCCGTGCTCCCTTGAATAGCTGTATCAGCTCCTCCATCTTTCCCGAAGGGGAGGCGAATGGACATAGGGCCTTGGCAACACTTTGCATCGCTTGTCGAGCTTGCTCGTGCACCTGCGACAGCTCTTGTAGAAGACCGCTCGAAGATCCAGACATCTCCTCTTTGGGATGACCAGTCAGTATACCTGCAGACATAACTATATCAGTCCTTTCTGCCTCAGAATTATTCGAAGGTAAGTTCGACGACATACTGAATATGCCGCCTCGCAGCCTTTTATTCTCCTTTACGGAGTCCACCAACTGGGCCCATACATCTTTCAGTTCCTCACACAGTTGGGTATTTGAATCTCGGAGCTTGTTTTTCTCCACAAGGACCTTTGCTAGCGCACGCTCGCCTGCGGCTAACAGTTTTTTGGCTCCTCGTTCTCCGCTTTGAGTGGCTTCCAGATTTTCTTGCAGTTGACCTAATGATCCTATTAAGAGGTAAGCAACTGTGCTAGCATTATTGGTATACTATTATGTTTTCTCGATGGAGGGAAACATTACCAGGAGATGCCTTCCTGGATTTCTCCAGTTCGGCATTGGCAGCGGCTAGCTGGGTCTGACACTTTTCTAGCTCCTGAGATAACAGACTGTTCTTCTTCATAAGCACCTGGTTATACATTGATCCTTAAATCAGTTGTATCAACTACTTTAAGTCTCGGGGGCTACTGGTGTATGATTATTAAATCTACGCTTACCCGCATATCTTTCACATGTTGGTCTGTGGCTCAGACAAGACCATCCCGAGCAGCTCAGATGTATGCATCGGCCTACTTAAAGGCATCAAATACCTCTTTTGAAAAACCGGGATTACGAAGAATGGCCCTCCGATGATGATGATTCATAGCGCTCTCCACTTCAGAGTTCGTGACAGACATATCCTCTGAATCCTCTGTGGAAGGACGGTTCAGTGCCACTCCCGTGTCAGCCCCCGTCCTTTGGGCAGGGTCCGGAACCTGACTCATGGAGGCACGTCCAGCTACATCCCCGGACACAGTCCGGCGGATGCTTTTCCTGATAGAATGCGGCGAATGGCATTACAGTTTGATGTGACGATCAGAAAGGGTATTCTTGAAAAGAAAAGCCTTACCTCTTTAACGAGGGTTCTGCCGTGTTACCGTTTGCCTTCCTCTTTGAAGATGCACCAGGTGTGGACGCTGCTCTCCTCGGAGATGCTTCTGGTGCATGTTGCGGCGCTGAGCGCCTCCCCTTTGGAACACGGAATAGTGTGGTGGGTGAGGCATAGTAAGGGAGCTCTTTCAAAGAAAGTGCCTTTCAAATTACTTACATGTGAAGCGGGAAGGAGGCCGGGGTAATCGGCGATGATAGGTACATCCGTACCGTCATAGCTCGTCTAATAGAATATTCCATCCTCGAGCTCCTCAAATATGTCCGGATCTTCTTCATATTCGGGGTCAAGATCCCGGTTGTGATTCTCTGGCTGAGGGGCGGGGTCATGGATCTCCTCGACAACCTTTCGCCATTCCCTGTTATAAGCAAATAGGATACTACATGTCAAGAATAATTCAGGAAGAGAAGTAAAACAGTGGAGTTAGAGCTTACCTAGCTAGGAGGATTATACATGGAAAATCCGTCTCGATATTGGAGACGGGTGAACTCCTCCTTCTGCCCTTTATACAGTTCGACCAGTATTTTGGCCAGAGCGGCGGGGGTCTTTGGGCCCTTCCGTCCGTAGCGCGAGGCGTCGTCTTCCCCATTGTAGTGCCACATGGGCAGCCCTTTATATTGGAGTGGTTGGACCCCCCGCGCTGTGGAGATCGCCATTACCTCGACTATTGACAAACCGGACTAGGCAAGCATCTTAATCTTGCCCAACAGCAGGCTGATCTCTGCATTATCCTCTTCCTCGAGGCTCTGAGGACACCAGCTATGGCATTTCTTCAACGGAGCACTTGAAAATTCGGGGAGGCCCATACGGACGGGGTCGGGAAGAGCGACGTCGTCGATATAGAACCATTCGGAAGGCCACTCTTCGGAAGCCATCTTCGGCGTGCCGGACAGTTATCCGGTCCCGACGATGTGCCACACTTCGGCTCCCCCCACTTCAAAAATTGACCCTCCTTGATTATGAGGGACGAGGCAGAACAGTCTTCTCCATAAATCGAAATGGGCCTCACAGCCCAGGAATAGCTCGCATAGAGCGACATAACCCGCAATATGCAGGATGGAGGCAGGAGTGAGACTATGCAGTTGGAGGCCATAATACTCCAGCAGACCTTGGAGGAAGGGATGGATCGGAAATCTGACACCTCTTAACAAGAAGGGGACGAAGCATACTCGTTCCCACCTGAACGGATTGGGGAAGTTCTCCGCTTGAGCCCCGCCATTGAAGGACGTCATCCCTGCTCGTACGGGGACCAAATCTGCGGGAGGAAGAAAGCCCTGTTTTTGCAGCTTCACTAGCTGATTGTGAGATACAGAACATCTCTCCCATTCACCCTTTTCGGAGTTGTGAGGACGAGAGGAAGAGCTGGGAGCGCTAGCCATGTTGGGGTGGTTCTGCTCCACAAGTTCTGAGGATTTCTTCTGTGGGATTTGGAAGGGATCTGATATCTATTCTCTTTAAATAGGCACCTTTCTAGTACGGTCAGGGTGGTATATGTAAAAATACCCCGGCCTCTTGTATTCACTCGACACGTGGAGGCTGAAATCAGGAAGGCACGGAAACCGAGGGGAACGACATTAAATGGACAGCCGAATACATCACTTTAAAGTCATAGGAGGAAGAACCCGCCTTGCAATGCCGAAGACTATTTGCACGCTGAACACCTCGTCATTGAAGCCTGGTTCGGGGGCTACTAAGGGAGTCCTGGACTAAGGGGTCCTCGGGCATCTGACCTATTGGATATGGGCCGGATGTAACACCCACAACGCGGTTATATCTCTCACGTGCCGGGGCGCGATTTAGAGGCATAGCCGCATGGTAGTTTTGTCACAAGAGGGGTAATCTTCACACATCCCATGTACTGAATAAGAAAGGGATAAAGAGTTGGCTTACAATCGCCACTTCACACAATACATAAATAATCCATACATCATCCAAAGTACAAACAAAGGTCCAACTACGGAACCAAAATAAAGAAAGACAACCCCAAATGCTAGATCCCCGATCATCCCAACTGTGCTCCACAACTGATCATCCGGAAAAGAAACAAAACAACGATCAAGATCTTCATCGAGCTCCCACTTGAGCTGGGTTGCGTCACCCGCACTGGTTCATCGGCACCTGCAACTGTTTGGGAGTATCTGTGAGTCACGAGGACTCAGCAATCTCACACCCGCGAGATCAAGACTATTTAAGCTTATGGGTAGGAAAGGGGTAGTGAGGTGGAGCTACAGCAAGCACTAGCATATATGGTGGCTAACATACGCAAATAAGAGCGAGAAGAGAAGCAACGCAACGGTTGATGAACTAGAAGTGATCAAGAAGTGATCCTGAAACTACTTACGTTCAAGCATAACACAAGACTGTGTTCACTTCCCGGACTCCGCTGGAAAGAGACCATCATGGCTACACACGCGGTTGGTTCATTTTAATTAAGTTAAGTGTCAAGTTCTCTACAACCGGATATTAACAAATTCCCATCTGCCACATAACCGCGGGCACGGCTCTCAAAAGTTTATACCCTGCAGGGGTGTCCCAACTTAGCCCATCACAAGCTCTCACGATCAACGAAGGATATTCCTTCTCCCGGGAAGACTCGATCAGTCTCGGTATCCCGGTTACAAGACATTTCGACAATGGTAAAACAAGACCAGCAAGACCGCCCGATGTGCCGACATCCCGATAGGAGCTGCACATATCTCGTTCTCAGGGCAACACCGGATGAACACTACGTACAGCTAAAATCAGCCCTCAAGTTTCCCCGAGGTGGTGCTGCAAGTGGATCTGGTTCGGACCAACACTTAGAGAAGCACTGGCCCGGGGGGTTAAAATAAAGATGACCCTTAGGAGCGCGACTCCCAAGGGAAAATTATAGGTGGTGGTGAAGCAAATGGTAAAACCAAGGTTGGGCCTTGCTGGAGGAGTTTTATTCAAAGCAAACTGTCAAGGGGCTCCCATAACACCCAACCGCGTAAGGAACGCAAAATCAAGGAACATAACACCGGTATGACGGAAACTAGGGAGGCAAGAGTGGAACAAAACACCAGGCATAAGGCCGAGCCTTCCATCATTTACCAAGTATATAGATGCATTAAAGTAAATAAGATATAATAATGATATCCCAACATATCCATGTTCCAACATGGAACAAATTTCGGCTACACCTGCAACTAGCAACGCTATAAGAGGGGCTGAGCAAAAGCGGTAACATAGCCAAACAAAAGTTTGCTAGGAAAGGTGGGTTAGAGGCTTGACATGGCAACATGGGAGGCATGATATAACAAGTGGTAGGTAGCGCAACATAGCAATAGAGCGGACAACTAGCAAGCAAAGATAGAAGTGATTTCGAGGGTATGGTCATCTTGCGTGCAAAGTTCTCAGAGTTGTCGAAAGCTTGATCCTCGAAAGCGTACTCAACAGGTTCCTCATCACGTACTCATCTCCCGGCTCTACCCAAAGCAAGAACACAAGCAAGGAAACGACAATCAACCACGGTGCAATGCACAAGCAACATGATACGTCCATTTTGCATCATGCTTTTATATCAATCTTTATTGCATTATGGGATGTTATTACACATTATGTCACAATACTTATGCCTATTCTCTCTTATTTTACAAGGTTTACATAAAGAGGGAGAATGCCGGCAGCTGGGATTCTGGCTGGAAAAGGAGCAAATATTAGAGACATATTCTGCACAGCTCCAAAAGTCCTGAAACTTCACGGATGATGTTTCCCAAATATATAAAAAACATTGAGCGCAAGAACTTCACCAGGGGGGCCACACCCTGCCCACGAGGGTGGGGGCGCGCCCTACCCCCCTGGGCGCGCCCCCTACCTCGTGGGCCCCCTGGTGGCCCTCCTATGACCATCTTCTGCTATATGGACTCTTTCGATGGAAAAAAATCATAAGCAATCTTCTCGAACGAAACTCCGCCGACACGAGGCGGAACCTTGGCGGAGCCAATCTAGGGTTCTGGTGGGGCTGTTCTGCCGGGGAAACTCCCTCCAGGAGGGGGAAATCATTGCCATCATCATCACCAACGCTCCTCTCATCGGGAGAGGGCAAAACCCTAGTTCATCTCTTGTATCCAATTCTTGTCTCCAAGTCCGGGATTGGTGCTAGTAGGTTGCTAGTAGTGTTAATTACTCCTTGTAGTTAATGCTAGTGGGTTTAATTGTTGGAAGATCATATGTTCATCCTATATGCACATTAATACCCCTCTGATTATGAACATGTTTATGCTTTGTGAGTAGTTACTTTTGTTCCTGAGGACATGGGAGAAGTCTTGCTATTAGTAGTCATGTGAATTTGGTATTCGTTCGATATTTTGATGAGATGTATGGTGTCTCTCCTCTAGTGGTGTTATGTGAATGTCGACTACATGACACTTCACCATTGTTTGGGCCTAGAGGAAGGCATTGGGAAGTAATAAGTAGATGATGGGTTGCTAGAGTGACAGAAGCTTAAACCCTAGTTTATGCGTTGCTTCGTAAGGGGCTGATTTGGATCCATATGTTTCATGCTATGGTTAGGTTTACCTTAATACTTTTGTTGTATTTGCAGATGCTTGCAATAGAGGTTAATCATAAGTGGGATGTTTGTCCAAGTAAGGGCAGCACCTAAGCACCGGTCCACCCACATACCAAATTATCAAAGTACCAAACGCGAATCATATGAGCATGACGAAAACTAGCTTGACGATATTTCCATGTGTCCTCAGGAGCGCTTTACATCATATAAGAGTTTGTCTAGGCTTGTCCTTTGCTACAAAAGGATTGGGCCACCTTGCTGCATTTTATTTACTTTTGTTACTTGTTACTCGTTACAAATTATCCTATCACAAAACTATCTGTTACCACTTTTTCCAGTACTTGCAGAGAATACCTTGCTGGAAACCGCTTATCATTTCCTTTTGCTCCTCGTTGGGTTTGACACTATTACTTTTCGAAAGGACTACGATAGATCCCCTATACTTGTGGGTCATCACAACATGATGCGAAGACATGGCATGATATGCAAGATATGATATGCAATGCATATGCGTGCTCCGGAAGGACAAGAATGATCAAGAAATCAACTTGGCAAACCAAGTATACCGCTGGAAATATGAGGTGATTTTGGTTGAAATTGATATAAAGATCACCGAAAACGGATGCACGGTTTGCAAATGGCAAGCAAAACAAGAATGATGCCAAACTGCGGTTAACAGCATGATGCCACCTAGAATGCAACAAGAAACTAAGCTACTGCACTCCAACATATCAACAAGGCATATGGAAGTGATATACACGAGATGCTTGACAAAACATGAAAACTGAGCTATGGCTAAATCACTCAAGAATAGGTTCAAACAAGCATGGCAAAAGTGCAAAAGATATCAGCATCACAGACTTAGTGAAAATACTAACATGTCAAAAATAACATCAGGAAGCCATGTTTAGAGCAAGCAAACAACATGCTATAGGAATAAATCATGGCAAATAAAGGCATGGCATGAATCTACTAAATGCATAGGTCAAAAGTCCCTTACTGAACATGAGCCAAAAAGGCACAAAAGATATGATGGAACCCATGTAAACATAGCAAGTTTTACTAACAGTTACAGACTTAGTAGAAAAACAGAGCATGGCATAAACAGAATTATGAAGGCAACTTTGCGAGCTCAAACCACTAACCACAAAGCATTGCATGACAATATAAGCATACCAATAGCAAGATGACTTGTTCATGAAGCTAACCATGGAAAGAGCAAGTTCATAGGATGCATGGATCACTAGCAATAGCCATGGAAAAATTGATTAACATGTTAACATTCTGCCAGGAACATTTTATAGCAAAACTAGAGCAAGAACAAGACATGCTACGGCACTCCATAATTGCAAACAGGGGCATCGATGGATAGAGCATAACCACATGTTCAAAACATCCTTACTGAAGCATCTCAAAATAAGCATGGATCTCACCGTAGCATCAAGTTTACAAGGCATCAAAATAACAGTAGGAAAAGACTTAGCAAAATCCTAAGTCCCTGAAAACAGCAACATCACGAAGCCTAGTTTGCATGCATGTGCTAGTCACCACAAAGATCAAAAAAATACAAGACAAGCACCTATGCAAAGATGGCATGACGTAGCTCAAAACACATGTAGACCTCATGCTCAAACAGTGCACACATAAAATGCAACAAAAATAACAAAACCTCATGATCTGATAAGTACCAGCAGTTAACATTTTATAGCACTCTTGCAACAATTAAAATGGCATCATAATGAACATGAACATGCATGGAAATGCTTCTAGCATGGAGAGCTCAACGAGACGAACAATTCGACATATCTGTAACACCCTCGATGCGACTATATCTCCCACGTGTCGAGGCACGACTTAGAGGCATAATCGCATTGAAGGCATATGTCGCAAGTTAGGCAATCTTCACAACACCCCATGTAATATAGGTAATAAAAGGGGAGATAACATAGTTGGCTTACACTCGCCACGTCAATCAAGTACATAAATAACATTACATCATCCAAACACTCATGGCCCGACTACGGCACCAAAATAAAAGACAACCCAACATGCGACACGGTCCCGATCACCCCCAACTGGGCACCACTACTGATCATCAGGAAAGGAAACATAGTAACGTTGAGAGTCCTTGTCGAACTACCACTTGAGCTCAAGCGCGTCTCCTGGAGCGGAATCATCAGGCCCTGCATCTGGTGTAATAGTAATCGGTGAGCCACAGGGACTCAGCAATCTCGCACCCTCGCGATCAAGACTATTTAAGCTTATAGGTATGGCAAGGTAAATATGTGTGGAGCTGCAGCAAGCGACTAGCATATATGGTGGCTATCCTGTTCGCAAAAGAGAGCAAGAAGAGGAGGCAAAGCGCGAGCGAGAAACTAGAGAGCAACCTGCGCAAACATTACTCCAACACCGTGTCCACTTCCCGGACTCCGCCGAGAAGAGGCCATCACGGTAACACACTCAGTTGATTCATTTTAATTAAGTTAAGGTTCAAGTTATCTACAACCGGACATTAACAAATTCCCATCTGCCCATAACCGCGGGCACGGCTTTCGAAAGTTCAAATCCCTGCAGGGGAGTCCCGACTTAGCCCATGACAAGCTCTCACGGTCAACGAAGGAATAGACCTCCTCCCAAGACGTTCTGATCAAACTCGGTATCTTGGTTCTTCAAGACATTTCGACAGGTTAAAATAAGACCAGCAACACCGCCCGAATGTGCCGACAAATCCCGATAGGAGCGGCACATATCTCTTTCTCAGGGCACACTCAGATTGTCTAAACTTCCGGTAGGCCAGCCCAGAGTTTCCCCTGGTAGCCACCGGTGGCTGACAGTTTGGACCAACACTCAGAGGAGCACTGGCCCGGGGGGGTTAAAATAATGATGACCCTTGAGTCTGCAGAACCCAAGGGAAAGAAAAGGCTAGGTGGCAAATGGCAAAACCAAGGTTGGGCATTGCTGGAAAAGCTTTAATCAAGGCGAACTATCAAGGGGTTCCCATTATAACCCAACCGCGTAAGGAACGCAAAATCCGGGAACATAACACCGATATGACGAAAACTAGGGCGGCAAGAGTGGAACAAAACACTAGGCGAGAGGCCGAGCCTTCCACCCTTTACCAAGTATATAGATGCATTAAGATAACATAGCAATATAATGATATCCCAACAAGTAAATAAATGTTTCAACAAGGAACGGCCTCCAATCTTCACCTGCAACTAGCAACGCTATAAGAGGGGCTGAGCAAAGCGGTAACATAGCCAATCAACGGTTTGCTAGGACATGGTGGGTTAGAGGTTTGACATGGCAATTTGGGAGGCTTGAAAGCAAGTGGTAGGCATCATAACATTGGCATAGCAAAAGAGCGAGCAAAACTAGCATAGCAAAGATAGTAGTGATTTCGAGGGTATGATCATCTTGCCTGCACAGTTGTCAGAGTTGACTGGATCCTCGAAAGCAAACTCAACGGGCTCCTCGTTAGCGAACTCGTCTCCCGGATCTACCCAAACAAGACAAACAAGCAACAAGGACACAATCAACCACGTGCAAGGATCAAACAACATGATGCAATGATGATATGTTGTGCGGGATGCGATGCGGGATGCAAAATGCAAGATATGACAGGAAAAAACAAGATCATGGCCTCAACTTGGAAAACCAAGCATGCCACTGGAAAGATGAGATGAAATCGCTTGAAAACGATATAAAGAACGCCGGAATCGGAGTTACGGTTTGGAAATGGCAAGCGATTCAAATATGACCACGTTCTGCGATTTACAGCAAGTGGCCATCTAAATGCAATAAGATGAACATGCTACAGCACCCAAACATGACAACAAAATACATTGCAGGGATGCATACAAGATGCTTAACAAAAGTCTAGCACTGAGCTACGGCCAATTCATCCAATAACAGGTTCAAACAAACATGGCAAAATTGCATATGGCAAACAGATCTCAGACTTAGTGAAATCAACACTTGTCTGGAATTTCAGATCAGGTAGCACTCTTCAGAGCAACAAAACTATATGCTACAGGACCTGAACATGGCAAAGTAAAACATGGCATGGAGCTACTCAAAGAGCTTAACAAAAGTCCCTTAGTGACCTTGAGTCAAAAGGGATCAGAAAAATACAATTGCAAGCATGTGAACATAGCAAAAACATAATCAGTTTTCAGACTTAGTGAAAACTGGCACATGCTGAAATATAACTCAAGTAGGCATGTTTACGAGCTCGATGCACTCACTACGGAGCAAGTCATGACAAGCTAAGCATACATCCACAAAAAAGACACAAAATGCAAGCTAGACATGGCAAGAACAATAGCATAGCATGCACGGATCAACTACAACATCATCGGCAAAATTGCAAACAAGTTGACAATCTGCCCAGATTCAGAAAGTAGCAAAAGTAGAGCTCAATTTACTCAAGCTAGGGTGCTCCATAATTGCAAACAAAGACATGGATGGATAGAGCACTACAAGATTAACAAAACATCCTTACTGATCATCCTCAAAAGAGGCACGGATCACTAGGAAACAACATGAACATATGGCATCATGAGATAAACAGATCAAGGACTTAGTGGAATTAGTAAGTCCCTGAAAACAGAATTACTAAGTGCACCACTTTGCAAGCTTGTGCTAGTCACCACACACATCAAAAAAATACATGGTTTGCACCTCTGGAAAGATAACAAAACCCTTAACAAAACATATGTAGAGCATCAGGGCATATCATGCACACATTAATCATGGCAAAAATGACAAAAAAGCTAAATGGGGTAGCAGATCTGACAATTATCTCAAGTAGCCCTCTTCTAACAGCATTTCGGGCATCAAAATGAACTCAAATGAAAATGATGCAGTGGAATGAAATGATGTACTCTCTGAGATGAACATTTTGATATGCTATATGCATGAATCGGAGCTACGGATGCAAAGTTATGAGGCTATGAACAGGAGCACTTGGATCTGGGATTTCGGGACTTAGAAGAAAAACAACCTAGGGTTTACTGTTCATCCGGATCTAGATCGGGCACGCAAACCGAGGTTCACCGGATCCCTCGCCGGAGCTGCGACGGGGATCGCCGGAGTGGAAGAGGCCGGAGTCGGGGACGAGGCCGGGGCGGTGGAGGCGAGCGGCGGAGCTCGCCGGAGCGGTGGCGGCGGTGGCCGGGCGCGAAGGAGACGGCGGCGGGGCGCGCGGCCTGGTAGGCGGCTCGGGCGGGCCCTCTGCGGGCCGCGGCGGGCTTCGGCGGCGCCGGTGGAGGCGGGACACGTTGCAGGTCCTGGTTGGCTGGGGCACGGCGGCGGACGCGTCCGATCAGGCGGCGGACATGTCCGTCGGTGGCGGGGCGATTTTAGGGTTTCGGGGGGAGAAGGAGATCCGAAATTCGGGGAGGTGGTCTTTAAATAGGCATAGAGGGAGCTAGGAGAGTCCAAATGAGGTGTGGTTTTCGGCCACGCGATCGTGATCGAACGCTCTAGATGATGGAGCAGGTTTAGGTGGGTTTTGGCCAAATTGGAGGGGTGTTGGGCTGCAACACACACGAGGCCTTTTCGGTCCCTCGGTTAACCGTTGGAGTATCAAACGAAGTCCAAATGATACGAAACTTGACAGGTGGTCTACCGGTAGTAAACCAAGGCCGCTTGGCAAGTATCGGTCCAATCCGGAAATGTTTAATCCCCACACATGAAAGAAAGCTATAAATGACCACCGGAGGAGAACGAAGCGCCGGAATGCAAAACGGACAACGGGGAAAATGCTCGAATGCATGAGACGAACACGTATGCAAATACAATGCACATGATGACAAGATATGAGATGCATGACAACGATAACAACACACGGAGACAAAAACCCGAACCCGAGAAAATAAAATAACTTAACGCCGGAAATGGCAAGAGTTGGAGTACAAATTGGGAAAGTTCCATCCGGGGTGTTACAATATCATATGCATGATTTGGACCACGGTCACCGAGATATGATACGATGAAGGAGGCATAAAAATATTAGGGGCTGGAAAAGACTTAGTGGAAAATCATACCCCGTGGATGAAAAACTGGACGGAGCCGAGCGGGATAGCAAGATCCCGGACGCGGGCGACCGTTTGGATCGAGGAACGACGTCGTCCAGGGACAAAGGACTCCCACCGGCTGGGCAGGGCGGCGGCCATGGTGGTTCCGGCGACGGAGAGCCACTCCGGCGAGGGGAGGAGGCCGAATATGGCTAGATCTGGCCTTCGCGATGCGGGTCCGGGCGGATCCGGCAAGGAGAGGGCGCGGGCGGCGGCTGGCGTTGAGGGGCGGCGAACTCCGGAGGGTCGCGGTCGGGGCTCCGGAGAGGAGGAGTACGGCGGCGGTGCGATGCACTCCGGCGACGGCGGGCGGTGCG
>NC_041382.1:129842528-129869601 GCF_002162155.2 Triticum dicoccoides | reverse complement strand
CGGTGACATGCGGCGGCGCGCGAGGAGGCAGTGGAGTACGGGCGGCGGGGCAGGCGAAGCCCGGCGACGAGGCGGCGGCGGCTGGTTGCCGGTGCGGTCTGGGTGGCCGGCGAGAAGCATGGGGCGGAGGCGAGGTTCCGGGCTCGTGCGGGTTCGGGCGGCAGCGGCTCGGGCCAGCGCGGGCCTGCGATGGGCCTGTAGGGCCAGTGCGGTGGAGAGAGAGAGGAGGCGAGTGGCGGCGCGCGAGTGGATGAGGAAGGCAGCGGTGCTAATGTGGCCGCTTCGGATTGGCCGAAGGGACATGTCCGGCGGACATGTCCGACGCGGTTGGACATGTCCGGCGGCGCGAGGAGGAAGACGCTAGGATTTGGACTGCGATTTTGGACGGGGAAGACCTTTATATAGGTAGAGGGAGTTTGGAGTGTCCAAATGAGGTGTAGTTTTCGCCCACATGATCGTGATCCGACGATGGAGGGCATGGAAATGGTTTAGATGGGTTATTGAGCCGTTTTGGAGGGGTGTTGGGCTGCAACACACAAGGGGCTTTTACGGTTACCCGGTTAACCGTTGGGGTATCAAAGAGGCTCCAAATGGAATGAAATTTGACAGGCGGTCTACCAGTGATGTACCAAGGCCACTTGACAAATCTCGGGCCATTCCGAGAATGTTTAACACCCGCTCATGAAAAGAGACAAGAGGGGTGCGTCGGTGCATGTGGGAGTGTCGGATTGCAAAACGGACAACGGGGAAAATGCTCGGATGCATGAGACGAACACGAATGCAAATGCGATGCACATGATGACATGATATGAGATGCATGACATGAACAAAAAGCAAAACAAACACAAAACCCAACCACGAAGGGAAAATCGTATCGCATCTCCGGAAAAGGCAAGAGTCGGAGTTACAAATATGGAAAGTTGTATCCGGGGCGTTACACCGGACTAATGGGCCGTGAAGATACGAAGACCGAAGACTCTACCCATGTCCGGATAAGACTCTCCCTGGCGTGGAAGGCATGCTTGGCGACCAACTGTGAATATTCCTCTCTATAACTGACCTTGTGTAACCCTAGATCCCTCCTGTGCCTATATAAACTGGAGGGCTAGGTCCGTAGATAGATCCTCATAATCATAGCCAGACTAGACTTTTAGGGTTTAGTCATTACGATCTCGTGGTAGGTCAACTCTTGTAATACTCATATTCATCAAGATCAATCAAGCAGGAAGTAGGGTATTACCTCCATAGAGAGGGCCCGAACCTGGGTAAACATTGTGTCCCACGTCTCCTGTTACCATCGATCCTAGACGCACAGTTCGAGACACCCTACTCGAGATCCGCCGGTTTTGACACCGACACTATGGCTACTAAGGGAGTCCTAGATTACGGGGTCATCAGGCGTCCGGGCTATGCAACATGGGTCGGACTAATGGGCCGTGGAGATACAAGACGGAAAACTTTCCCCCGTGTCCGGGTGGGACTCTCCTTGGCGTGGAAGGCAAGCTTAGCGTGCGGATATGAAGATTCCTTTCTCTGTAAACCGACTCTGTACAAATCCTAGCCTCCTCCGGTGTCTATATAAATCGGAGGGTTTAGTCCGTAGAGGCAATCATAATCATACAGGCTAGACATCTAGGGTTTAGCCATTACGATCTCGTGGTAGATCAACTCTTGTAACCCCTATACTCATCAAAGTCAATCAAGCAGGACGTAGGGTATTACCTCCATCAAGAGGGCCCGAACCTGGGTAAAACATCATGTCCCTTGTCTCATGTTACCTTCGATCCTTAGACGCACAGTTCGGGAGCCCCTACCCGAGATCTGTCGGTTTTGACACCGACACCCGGGTCTCTTTCTCATATTATTTGCCTTTGTGATCTATTTGTTGGGAAACACAGTATATCAAAAAATTTACCTACGATCATGCAAAATCTATCTATGAGATGCATAGAAACGAGAGGGGAGAGTGTGTGTGCGTACCCTCGTAGACCGAAAGCGGAAGCGTTTAGTAACGCGGTTGATGTAGTCGAACGTCTTCGCGATCCAACCGATCAAGTACCGAACGGACGGCACCTCCACGATCAGCACACGTTCAGCTCGGTGACGTCCCTCGTACTCTTGATCTAGCTGAGTCCGAGGGTGAGTTCCGTCAACACGACGGCGTGTTGACGGTGATGATGAAGTTACCGATGCAGGGCCTCGCCTAAGCACTACGATAATATTACCGATGTGTAAAACTGTGGAGGGGGCACCGCACACGTCTAAAGATCAACTTGTGTGTCTACGGGGTGCCCCCCTCCCCCGTATATAAAGGAGGGGAGGAGGAGGCTGGCCGGCCACAAGGGGCGCGCCCAAGGGTGGGAATCCTACTCCAAGTAGGAATCGGTCCCCCCCCTTTCCTAGTCCAAGTATGAGAAGAAGGAAGGAGAGGGAGAGGGAGAGGGAAAGAGGGGTCGCGCCCCCTCCCCTAGTCCTATTCGGACTCCCCTTGGGGGGCGCCACCTCCTGGCTGCTGCCCTATCTCTCCCCTAAGGCCCATTATTTCCCCGGGGGGTTCCGGTAACCCCTCCGGCACTCCGGTTTTATCCGAAACACTTTCGGTGTCCGAATAACATGGTCCAATATATCAATCTTTATGGCTCGACCATTTTGAGGCTCCTCGTCATGTCCGTGATCTCATCCGGGACTCCGAACAATCTTCGGTACATCAAATCACATAACTCATAATACAAATCGTCATCGAACGTTGAGCGTGTGGATCCTACGGGTTCGAGAACTATGTAGAAATGACCGAGACTCATCTCCGGTCAATAACCAATAGCGGAACCTGGATGCTCATATTGGTTCCTACATATTTTACGAAGATCTTTATCGGTCAAACCGCATAACAACATACGTTGTTCCTTTTGTCATCGGTGTGTTACTTGCCCGGGATTCGATCGTTGGTATCATCATACCTAGTTCAATCTCGTCACCGGCAAGTCTCTTTACTCGTTCCGTAATGCATCATCCCGTGACTAACTCATTAGTCACATTGCTTGCAAGGCTTATAGTATGTGCATTACCAAGAGGGCCCAAAGATACCTCTCCGACAATCGGAGTGACAAATCCTAATCTCGATCTATGCCAACTCAACAAACATCATCAGAGACACCTGTAGAGCATCTTTATAATCACTTAGTTACGTTGTGAAGTTTGATAGCACACTAAGTGTTCCTTCGGTATTCGGGAGTTGCATAATCTCATAGTCATAGGAACATGTATAAGTCATGAAGAAAGCAATAGCAATAAACTGAACGATCATAATGCTAAGCTAACGGATGGGTCTAGTCCATCACATCATTCTCTAATACTATGATCCCGTTCATCAAATGACGACACATGTCCATGGCTAAGAAACTTGACCATCTTTGATTAACGAGCTAGTCAAGTAGAGGCATACTAGGGACATTATGTTTGTCTATATATTCACACATGCACTAAGTTTCCGGTTAATACAATCCTAGCACGAATAATAAACATTTATCATGATATAAGGAAATATAAATAACAACTTTATTATTGCCTCTAGGGCATGTTTCCTTTAGTCTCCCACTTGCACTAGAGTCAATAATCTAGATTGCACAATAATGATTCTAACACCCATGGAGTCTTGGTGCTGATCATGTTTTGCTCGTGAGAGAGGCTTAGTCAATGGGTCTGCAACATTCAGATCTGTATGTATCTTGCAAATCTCTATGTCTCCCTCCTTGACTTGATCGCGGATGGAATGGAAGCATCTCTTGATGTGCTTGGTTCTCTTGTGAAATCTGGATTCCTTTGCCAAGGCAATTGCACCAGTATTGTCACAAAAGATTTTCATTGGACCTGATGCACTAGGTATTACACCTAGATCGGATATGAACTCCTTCATCCAGACTCCTTCATTTGCTGCTTCCGAAGCAGCTATGTATTCCGCTTCATACGTAGATCCTGCCACGACGCTCTGCTTAGAACTGCACCAACTGACAGCTCCACCATTCAACAAAAAGACGTATCCGGTTTGTGACTTATTGTCATCTAGATTAGTGTCAAAGCTTGCATTGACGTAACCGTTTACAACGAGCTCTTTGTCACCTCCATAAACGAGAAACATATCCTTAGTCCTTTTTAGGTATTTCAGGATGTTCTTGACCGTTGTCCAGTGATCCACTCCTAGATTACTTTGGTACCTCCATGCTAAACTAATAGCAAAGCACACATCATGTCTGGTGCACAGCATTGCATACATGATAGAACCTATAGCTGAGGCATAGGGAATGCCTTTCATTATCTCTCTATCTTCTGCAGTGGTCGGGCATTGAGTCTGACTCAACTTCACACCTTGTAATACAGGCAAGAACCCTTTCTTTGCTTGATCCATTTGAACTTCTTCAAAAACCTTATCAAGGTATGTGCTCTGTGAACGTCCAATTAAGCGTCTTGATCTATCTCTACAGATCTTGATGCCCAATATATAAGCAGCTTCACCGAGGTCTTTCATTGACAAATTCTTATTCAAATATCCTTTTATGCTATTCAGAAATTCAGTATCATTTTCGATCAACAATATGTCATCCACATATAATATCAGAAATTCTACAGACCCCCCACTCACTTTCTTGTAAATACAGACTTCTCCAAAAGTCTGTATAAGACCATATTCTTTGATCACAGTATCAAAGCGTATATTCCAACTACGAGATGCTTGCACCAGTCCATAAAGGATCGCTGAAGCTTGCACACTTTGTTAGCACCTTTTGGATCCACAAAACATTCCGGTTGCATCATATACAACTCTTCTTTAAGATATCCATTAAGGAATGCACTTTTGACATTCATTTGCCAAATTTCATAATCATAAAATGCGGCAATTGCTAACATGATTTGGACAGACTTAAGCATCGCTACGGGTGAGAAGGTCTCATCGTAGTCAACTCCTTGAACTTGTCGAAAACCTTTCGCAACAAGTCGAGCTTTGTAGACAGTAACATTACCGTCAGCGCCAGTCCTCTTCTTGAAGATCCATTTATTCTTTATGGCTTGCCGATCATCGGGCAAGTCAACCAAAGTCCATACTTTGTTCTCATACATGGATCCCATCTCAGATTTCATGGCCTCAAGCCATTTCGCGGAATCTGGGCTCATCATTGCTTCCTCATAGTTCGTAGGTTCGTCATGGTCAAGTAACATGACTCCAGAACAGGATTACCGTACCACTCTGGTGTGGATCTTAATCTGGTTGACCTACGAGGTTTGGTAGTAACTTGATCAGAAGTTTCATGATCATCATCATTAACTTCCTCACTAATTGGTGTAGGAATCACTGGAACTGATTTCTGTGATAAACTTCTTTCCAACAAGGGAGAAGGTACAGTTACCTCATCAAGTTCTACTTTCAGCCCACTCACTTCTTTCGAGAGAAACTCCTTCTCTAGAAAGGATCCATTCTTAGCAACGAATATCTTGCCTTCGGATCTGTGATAGAAGGTGTACCCAACAGTTTCCTTTGGGTATCATATGAAGACACATTTCTTCGATTTGGGTTCGAGCTTATCAGGTTGAAGCTTTTTCACATAAGCATCACAGCCCCAAACTTTAGGAAACGACAACTCGGGTTTCTTGCCAAACCACAGTTCATATGGTGTCGTCTCAACGGATTTCGATGGTGCCCTATTTAACGTGAATGAAGCCGTCTCTAAAGCATAACTCCAAAACGATAGCGGTAAATCAGTAAGAGACATCATAGATCTCACCATATCTAATAAAGTGCGGTTACGAAGTTCGGACACACCATTATGTTGTGGTGTTCCAGATGACGTGAGTTGTGAAACTATTCCGCATTGTTTCAAATGAAGACTAAACTCATAACTCAAATATTCACCTCCACGATCAAATCGTAGAAACTTAATTTTCTTGTTACAATGATTTTCCACTTCACTCTGAAATTCTTTGAATTTTTAAATGTTTCAAACTTATGTTTCATTAAGTAGATATACCCATATCTGGTATTCGGGAGTTGCATAATCTCATAGTCATAGGAACATGTATAAGTCATGAAGAAAGCAATAGCAATAAACTGAATGATCATAGTGCTAAGCTAACGGATGGGTCTAGTCCATCACATCATTCTCTAATGATGTGATCTCGTTCATCAAATGACAACACATGTCCATGGCTAGGAGACTTAACCATTTTTGATTAACGAGCTAGTCAAGTAGAGGCATACTAGGGACATTCTGTTTGTCTATATATTCACACATGTACTAAGTTTCCGGTTAATACAATCCTAGCATGAATAATAAACATTTATCATGATATAAGGAAATATAAATAACAAATTTATTATTGCCTCTAGGGCATATTTCCTTCGCTATTTTTATTTGCTTTTATTTTCAGATCTGCTAAATCAAAAATACAAAAATACCTTCTGGCAATTTATTTTGTTTGGCGTTTGATCTATCAATATTTACAACTTTCTCCCGTCCACGTGCCATTTCTGGCGCCGTTACCCGAAAGGATTGATAACCCCTTTAACACATCGGGTTGCGAGTGGTTGTTATTTGTGTGCAGGGACTGTTTACGTTGTGTTGCTTGGTTCTCCTACTGATTCGATAACCTTGATTTCATATCTGAGGGAAATATCTACCGCCGCTGTGCTGCATCATCTCTTCCTCTTTGGAAAAATACCGACGTAGCTTCAAGCGACATCAGGCGGCGACCAGCGGTGAGGGCAGCCACCTGCGGCGACCAGCGAGACGCGCCAAGCGGTGCTTCTAGGCCGGGCACGTCGCTCGTCCATGGCGGCGCTATGGGGCTGCTTCCCAGGGAAGAAGACACGGGGAAGAAGGAAGGAGATTCTGCGGTTCTAAATTGCTTAATTTTGCTACAACCATTTTTTTTTGCTGGAATTAGTCTACTTTTTGTTACGATCAACCGCTGAAAATCTCCTAGTTCGAGTTTGTTTTCTGCTGGAACCGGTGCTTAATTTTGTAACAATCATTGTTTTTTCTGCTGGATCTAGTCTACTTTTTTGCTACAATTGACCACTGAGTCCCCAGCGAGTCTACTTTTTTGCTTCCACCATGTTCTGTTTTTGCTGGATCATGTCATTGTTTTTGCTTCCACCATGTTCTGTTTTTTTGGGCACCACATTTAGAGTTGCGACCGTGGGGGCGTCGTCGGGTCGCCGCCGGCGAGTTGGCCGGCATTGCAGTAGAAGCATGCGAAGGATTAGGGGGAAGGAGGAGGTGCATGGTTGCTGGGCATGGACATGGGGGAGACGAGGGGGGGCGAGTGGAGACGCGACAACGGCGAACTCCGACCCACGATGGGGCGGCGACGGCGAACTCTGACGACGGGGGCGGCGACCTGTTGTAACACCCCCAGTGTCATGCTACAGTAACCCTCTGTGATTAAGCTAACCATTTATCCAAACAGTGCTTAATCATCTTTGTCCAATATCCCATTTGAAATTCCAGTCAATTCAAATTCAAGTGAAGTTTGAAGTTGATCAAAAGTTGCCGGAAAAATGTTCATCATCTGTCAAAAATTCCATAACAATTATTTGGTAAGGAACACAACATCACTTTGGTGCAAAGATGAACATTAGCAATTATAACAGCACCAATTCAGCATTTTTAAATGCTATCCTTTTAAAAAAAACAAAACAAACGAATTCTTCTGGTCTCCAAAATAATTGTGGCAATGCCTATGATCACCAGGGATTTAATGGGACACCTCCCAAATGTTTGCTAAGTGAAATAGTTGGCCAAATATTTCCCTTTCTCTCTCTATAAAAAAAAGGAAATAGAAAAGGGCCTAGCTACTACTGTGCACTTGTAGCCCATTGCTACAGTGCACAGCCCAGCCCACTCCTCCCCGCGGTCGTCCCCTTCCCCTGTTCACCCGACCGAGGCACGCGCCCGCGCGGTCGCCGCCCGACCACCTCGCCACCCTGCTGCTCGCGCCGAGGGGATAAGGCCGAGCCTCCTGGCCTCGTCAGCTCCCCACTCCCACTTGCGCCTCTCCCCCCCAGATCCACCTTTCCCCTCTTCCTCACACGCTCACTCCTCCCGAGCGCCACCGTCGCCGTGCGTTGGTTGATTCCGCGGCCACCGCTGTCCCCGGCCCTCTCCGACGAATCCCCGAGCGCCGTCGTGCCCCGCGACGTCTTCCTCGACCACCGGACCAAGCCAGGAGCCCCCACAGCAAGCGCGATGACCTCTTCTTCCTCCTCTGCTCCGACGAACGCCGGCGTCGAATTTGGCCACCCCGCGCCTGCCCCGAGCCCACTGAGCACACCTACAGGCGCCCAGTGAGCTCCTCCTCCCTATCTCTCTCTCCCCGTGCTCTTCCTCGCGCCAAGGCAGCCTCTGCCATCGCCGCCCGAACCTAGCTCCGCCGCATAGCTCGTCGTCGACGTTGTAGTCGCTGTCAGGCTCGCCCGAGCATGGGAACGTGCTCAGGTCCCCTCACCGCGGCCGCTCGTGCCGCTAGGTCCCATCCCCGTGGCCTCTGTCGCTCATCCCGCCTATGGCCGAACTCCGGCGGCCGCTAAGGTTCTCGCCGTCGTCGTATCGAGCCTCCCCGAGACCAACCGGTGGCACCTGGCGATGCGCGCCGACGCCAGCTCTCGAACGTGACCGAAAACGCGGCGAACCGAGCCTTGTAGCCGTTTTCCGGCCATCTCCGGCGGACTTCCGCCACGGGAATGGTCGCCGGCGCGACTCCGGTCGCTGTCCGACGGGGCGCTGACGCGGCAACCCTGGACCACGCCGCTGAGCCACTGCCACTGGGTCCCGCTAACCGTTGACCCAGTCAACTTGCTGACTAGGCGTCCCTGTGACACTGACGTGCGGGCCCCACCGCTTAATCCTCTAATTAAAATGTTTTAATAATTAAAACTAATTAGTTTAGCCAATTAGGCTATGACAGGTGGGGTCCAGTAGCTAATTAACCTAGATTAGTTAGTTTATTACACTGTTAGGCTAGCAGGGGCTGACATGTGGGTCCCGCTGGACCCACAGGCCAGGTTTGACTTGGTCAGCCGCCCTGCTGACTGCTGATGTCGCTGTGACGTCATGCTGACGCAATAAACCTTTCTGATAATTTATTTAATTCCAGAAAATGGTTTAATCTTTAAAAATTCATAGAAAATAAACCGTAACTCGGATGAAAATGTTTTCTATATGAAAGTTGCTCAGAAAAATCCAACGAATCCGAATATGCGGTCCGTTCATCTGTCACATGCCCCTAGCATGCTGAACATGGAACTTTCCCCCTCCGGTCATCTGTCTGACACAGGTCCGGAACCGGGAACACCTTCCCGGTTGTTTTCCCCCTTCACCTATAACGTCTAGGACCGCGTTAGAGCACGCTTAGCGTTACGTATCGCCATGTCATGCTTAGTGTTACCTCTGTTTGCTATGTATTTACTGTTTCTTCCCCCTCTTCTCTCCGATAGACCCCGAGGCCGCTGATGCCCCGGTGATCGACTACGTCGTCGACAACGACCCCTCCTTGCCAGATCAACCAGGCAAGCCCCCCTTTGATCATCCCGATATCGCCCATTCCATTCTCTCATGCTTGCATTAGATTTTGCTACTGTTATTGTTTGCACCTATTCTGATGCATAGCCTGCTTTTGTATCTGCTGTTGTACCTTACCTGCTTATCCTAAACTGCTTAGTATAGGTTGGTTAGTGATCCATCAGTGACCCCCACCTTGTCCTTGTTGCCCCTGCTTCATCATTGAAGACCCGATCAACGGGATCGAAGACCAGGCCCCGGCACCGCACATCACTTTCCCCTTAGTTGCTCGACACTACTGGGTTACTATCGAGTGCCGAGGGTGAGACCTCTACAACACTTCTGATGTTAACCCTGTAGTGTAGCTATTCGGTCGTGGTCATCGAGGGTGATTTCCTCTTTAACCACTTCCGATACGTCTCTGTCGTGCAACCCCTCAAGTGTGAACCGAGGGTGATTCCTCTACGTTCACCTTGATGATTACATTGAGTGGAACCCACCGAGGGTGATTCCTTGGGTTTTCCTCTTGATGTTTGGACACACGGATACTTGGACTTTACAACTGTTACTTGGAAAGTGATGTGGAGACGGGTTGACCTGGAAGGTGCCCGTGAGATAATTACGAGGCGTGGCCGGGCATTCTTAGCCCTTGCCGCAAGTCCTCGAGACGGGGCAACGGGGTCACATCTTTCGTGAGTCTCTGCTTGTTACCGCGCGTTCCTAATCCACTACGATTTGGATATTTGATCCGAGGGGCCTCTGGCCTGATAGCACTAACCATCACGTGGGCATAGTATGGGCGTTCTGCGTCGTGTACATCAGCCGAAGCTTAATAGACGTCAGCGACGGAGCGGCGCGCGCCGGGTTGGACTGGTAAGCTCCTGCCTTTTTAGGGAGGTAGCTAGGTCTGCTCACCGGCCGCCCACGCAACGTGCAGGAGTTCCCGGGGAGATGGCCCATGACCCCTGGGGGCATAGGTTTAGTCCGGCGTGCTGACCTCTGTGTTAAGTCTAGGTCGGGTTGCGGCGTATTGTTTGGCCGAGGCCGGGCATGACCCTGGAAAGTGTGTCCGGCCGGAGTCAATCGAGCGTGGTGGGTAAGTTGGTGCACCCCTGCAGGGAAGAAAACATCTATCGATAGCCTGTCCTACGGTAACGGACACTTGGAGTTGTATCCCGATCGATACAACTAGAACTGGATACTTGTGATGAGAACTGGATGGTGATGAGGATTTGATTGTGGAGATAACTGGATAGTATGGCTCTGGGATTGCTTTCTCGCAGGGAGTCGAGAAAGGATCTCTGGCCGAGGTTGATAACACTACTACTACTTACTTTATGCTACTCTACTCCCTCTTGTTGCTGCAAGATGGTGGGTTCGAGAAGATGCTAGTCTTCGATAGGACTAGGCCTTCTCTCTATTCTGGCATTTCTGCAGCCCAGTCCACATATATAGCCTTCCTTTGATAATGTTGCATATGTAGTGTAGATCCTTGCTTGCGAGTACTTTGGATGAGTACTCACGGTTGCTTTGCTCCCCCTTTTCCCCCTTCTTTCTTCTTTCTGGTTGTTGCAACCAGATGGTGGAGTCCAGGAGCCAGATGCCGCCTTTGACGACTGCTGCTACCCCGAGGGTGCCTACTACCACGTGACGGACGCCGACGACCAAGAGTAGTTAGGAGGCTCCCAGGCAGGAGGCCTTGCCTTTTCGATCGATGTTGCTTTTGTGCTAGCCTTCTTAAGGCAAACTTGTTTAACTCATGTCTGTACTCAGATATTATTGCTTCCGCTGACTCGTTTGTATTCAAGCTGATGTATTCGAGCCCTCGAGGCCCCTGGCTTGTAATATAAAGCTTGTATTATTTTAAATTGTGTCTAGAGTTGTGTTGTGATATCTTCCCGTGAGTCCTTGATCTTGGTCGTACACATTTGCGTGTATGATTAGTGTACGATTGAATCGAGGGCGTCACAAGTTGGTATCAGAGCCGACTGCCTGTAGGTAGCCCCCTTTCCAACTCCTTGGCCGAAGTTGAGTCTAGTCACTGAAAAACTTTTACTAACATTGGCTGTGTGGCTTACGGGCCCACGTCGCCATTGGGTGGTATTAGGATCTTTTATTCCTCGTCTATACTCTGGGACTCTGAACTCTCTTCTATTCGGGTTAAAGATTTTACTAACTCTGACTCTAGGATCTCGTAACCACTTCCTCCCGGAGAGCCCCTTCACTGCAGATGATCGCTTGCTTCGCCAGAAGATTCTACAGATACTCCTCGATGTTTTCCCGAGACCCTTGTGCCCTTTGCCATTGCATTTCTCTACCACCGATAAATCCCCATGGATAGCTGCATACACTTGCCGTCCATACAATCATTCCTCGATGCTCTTGTTATTACAAGATGCCCCAAAATTCTCTATTGCTTCAAGAATCCGTTGAGCTTACTGCCTTGCAGTTCTTTGCCCCATGAATACACCCCTTCGGATAATTCCTCGCACTCACCGAGGATCCGTTCATCCTCAGTTGTTCGTGTGATTCACAAAATTCTTCGAAATACTATGTGATCTTCCGAAAATCCTCTGCAACCTATTGCTCTTGATTCTCCTTGCCTGCTTGCACTACGATTAGTTCCGTATGTCGAGCAATATCCTTTAAAATTCTTTGTGGTTGTACTTCTGTTCCTATGGGTTCAACGTGTGAGCGAATACTGGCAATCACCAATTAATCCTTGGAAATTTTCTTTCCGTCTCCGACATCGCTCCGGTTATGAGCTGGTTCTTGCCCAATCATGTTTTGATCAGGTGCACCTCTAAGTCTATTCAACTTATCATCTTTTGATCAGAGCCTCTGCTTCCGATCCTTCGTCTTGAAATCATAATTCCTTTGTATCCAAGCATTGAACCATTCAGACGTTTCTATAAGCCAATGCCTTTGCATCCCCTTCTTCATCGGATTGATTACCGATAATCACATCAACTCTGTCGTGAATCGCCAGATCCATTGCTGGGTTGTTATCCGACTGTGTCCTTCACATCCAAAGTCTTGTGAGTTTTTCCCTGATACATAACACCTTCGGTAAATTGTATCATCTGCTTTGACTCCGATACTCTTCTTTTGAACTCGTATCTTTGCTTGGTTGATGGTTCTATAGATTCGTAAAAATGCCCCGATGGGTTGAACTTATGCCTTCCATAATCCGTGTGAACCCAAGAGTTCTCACGAGTCTTACTCTACTGGTACTTCGGCAGATAAATCCTCTGCACTACAATTTCTTCAAAAAACGAGGAGTGAATGAAAGGTTATGCATTGAAGAAGTGGGAGTCGACCTTGAACTTTGTGTTCATGCCCATGGACCCGATGTGAAACTTATCATGGAAGCTTCTTGTGATAATAATAATCCCCTTGTTATAAGTTCATATGGTATCTATGTTTGGTCCTTTGCAACCGTGGTTCTGAACATGGTTGTTCCCCTTTGATTCCATTTCTCGGACAAGTTAAAGCACTTGTCTTCTACAGACCAATGCATCTCCGCAACCTCTATTTTGATTTTCCTTCGAGTATTACCCTTCGGTACCTCGAGAATAACAAAGAACCGTGTTGCTTCCTACGAGTCTTCATTTGGTATTGCTTCTCATCGATTTCATATTTCCCCGGGTTTTGAGTTGTTAGTCACTCGAGAACGCCGATAAGTGAATCGATTCCACACTCCGATTCTATAACTCTTAAGTAAATTTTGTTGCTTACGAGTTTAATAATCCTTCAAGTCATTCCTAGCCTGATCAGCTGTATTGTTACCGTGCTAAATTTCAACTGTGCTACCAGGTCCTTTCCGGAGCACAATCTTCGACGACGAGCTAAGCTTATGTCGATCTTCCTCATTATACCTTTTTGCCATGAACAACAAGCTTGCTATCGAGTTTGTGTCGTACTCGTGTTTTCAATAACCTTTCGCTTCATCCTTCCTGTTGCTTGATGGCATCGCTCCTCGATGGCATCTTCATAGAGCCTCTCGACAAATGCGTCGTGATCAGCATCAACATTTTGACTTCCATTGAAATGACAATCGAATTCATGGTGAGGAATACCATCCTTGACCTTCGATGATTTGAGTTATCATCGACAACCCCTTTGTCTTCTTTCCAACGCATGTTTGATCATGTCTTGGTTATACCTTGGACTCCTTGCTAATCCCGCAACTCTTCCTTGGGTATTTCTTGTGATTTTCAACTACAACCCCTACTTGTAGCACCATGTTAATGCTACCTTGAAGCATGACTGAGGTATTCCGAATATCAACAAGAACATTGGAAGCACATTGCCAAATGTTTCTTGATCTATTATCCAAACACCGTTGTATGGGTAATATCATGATTCTTCCCTTGCCCCCTTTATCTAAATGCTTTTGAACTTGCTGTCATATCATGTATTTCCTGCTCCGCTTCCCCTTGGGAAGGATATACTCCCAATTCTTGGGTATAAACACCTTTCCTTTCCATTGGTCTGATTATCCTAATAACCACTTATTTCCTTTCCATTGTTTTGTTTAACCTTCTTGTGAGCTATATGATATAAGCAGGAATAATTTTCTGCTTATAAAACACCCCGTTGTACAACCTTGTCAGTAAGACCCTGTTACTATTGTTGATGACATTCCGGTATGCCACCGATGGATGAGAACCTTGCCTATTGGCCCGCCTCGTTCAACGAGCAGGAAAATGGTTCTCTTCGTCCCTCGCCCTTGGTATCGAGGTTGTTGCCGACATAACTGATAGGCTACCCTCTGACATGCCTTACTATCGTGATCGTACAAGATGTCAACCCCCTTTCTACTTTTAACCCACATGGTGGGCCCATAACCCACAGTTCCACAGGATCGAAACCTGGCTCTCCTGTACACCCCCTGTTCCCAAAGTTATTCCTCTCGCGTGGACTCGTAAGTAATTCACGAGCCGCCTTCCGATGAGATCACCAATTCTGGCATCGGAAACAATAATTATTCCGTTGCTTGGAACCCCTTTTCACCATTTCATTAGGCATCGAATGATTGCCTGCCCGTTAAAAACTTGTCATGGTACCCTCATACTTTGCTCTCGACGTTTTATTTAAGTTCAACTCGAGAGATACTTCCGCCTCATTCCCTGATTTGTTCACCAGATGATTAACCCTATAAGGGTCAGTTCTCCCGAAGTTACTCTTTACTTCCCCACTTAAATCTCGGGACGAGATTTCTTGTAGTGGAGGAGATTTGTAACACCCCCAGTGTCATGCTACAGTAACCCTCTGTGATTAAGCTAACCATTTATCCAAACAGTGCTTAATCATCTTTGTCCAATATCCCATTTGAAATTCCAGTCAATTCAAATTCAAGTGAAGTTTGAAGTTGATCAAAAGTTGCCGGAAAAATGTTCATCATCTGTCAAAAATTCCATAACAATTATTTGGTAAGGAACACAACATCACTTTGGTGCAAAGATGAACATTAGCAATTATAACAGCACCAATTCAGCATTTTTAAATGCTATCCTTTTAAAAAAAACAAAACAAACGAATTCTTCTGGTCTCCAAAATAATTGTGGCAATGCCTATGATCACCAGGGATTTAATGGGACACCTCCCAAATGTTTGCTAAGTGAAATAGTTGGCCAAATATTTCCCTTTCTCTCTCTATAAAAAAAAGGAAATAGAAAAGGGCCTAGCTACTACTGTGCACTTGTAGCCCATTGCTACAGTGCACAGCCCAGCCCACTCCTCCCCGCGGTCGTCCCCTTCCCCTGTTCACCCGACCGAGGCACGCGCCCGCGCGGTCGCCGCCCGACCACCTCGCCACCCCGCTGCTCGCGCCGAGGGGATAAGGCCGAGCCTCCTGGCCTCGTCAGCTCCCCACTCCCACTTGCGCCTCTCCCCCCCAGATCCACCTTTCCCCTCTTCCTCACACGCTCACTCCTCCCGAGCGCCACCGTCGCCGTGCGTTGGTTGATTCCGCGGCCACCGCTGTCCCCGGCCCTCTCCGACGAATCCCCGAGCGCCGTCGTGCCCCGCGACGTCTTCCTCGACCACCGGACCAAGCCAGGAGCCCCCACAGCAAGCGCGATGACCTCTTCTTCCTCCTCTGCTCCGACGAACGCCGGCGTCGAATTTGGCCACCCCGCGCCTGCCCCGAGCCCACTGAGCACACCTACAGGCGCCCAGTGAGCTCCTCCTCCCTATCTCTCTCCCCGTGCTCTTCCTCGCGCCAAGGCAGCCTCTGCCATCGCCGCCCGAACCTAGCTCCGCCGCATAGCTCGTCGTCGACGTTGTAGTCGCTGTCAGGCTCGCCCGAGCATGGGAACGTGCTCAGGTCCCCTCACCGCGGCCGCTCGTGCCGCTAGGTCCCATCCCCGTGGCCTCTGTCGCTCATCCCGCCTATGGCCGAACTCCGGCGGCCGCTAAGGTTCTCGCCGTCGTCGTATCGAGCCTCCCCGAGACCAACCGGTGGCACCTGGCGATGCGCGCCGACGCCAGCTCTCGAACGTGACCGAAAACGCGGCGAACCGAGCCTTGTAGCCGTTTTCCGGCCATCTCCGGCGGACTTCCGCCACGGGAATGGTCGCCGGCGCGACTCCGGTCGCTGTCCGACGGGGCGCTGACGCGGCAACCCTGGACCACGCCGCTGAGCCACTGCCACTGGGTCCCGCTAACCGTTGACCCAGTCAACTTGCTGACTAGGCGTCCCTGTGACACTGACGTGCGGGCCCCACCGCTTAATCCTCTAATTAAAATGTTTTAATAATTAAAACTAATTAGTTTAGCCAATTAGGCTATGACAGGTGGGGTCCAGTAGCTAATTAACCTAGATTAGTTAGTTTATTACACTGTTAGGCTAGCAGGGGCTGACATGTGGGTCCCGCTGGACCCACAGGCCAGGTTTGACTTGGTCAGCCGCCCTGCTGACTGCTGATGTCGCTGTGACGTCATGCTGACGCAATAAACCTTTCTGATAATTTATTTAATTCCAGAAAATGGTTTAATCTTTAAAAATTCATAGAAAATAAACCGTAACTCGGATGAAAATGTTTTCTATATGAAAGTTGCTCAGAAAAATCCAACGAATCCGAATATGCGGTCCGTTCATCTGTCACATGCCCCTAGCATGCTGAACATGGAACTTTCCCCCTCCGGTCATCTGTCTGACACAGGTCCGGAACCGGGAACACCTTCCCGGTTGTTTTCCCCCTTCACCTATAACGTCTAGGACCGCGTTAGAGCACGCTTAGCGTTACGTATCGCCATGTCATGCTTAGTGTTACCTCTGTTTGCTATGTATTTACTGTTTCTTCCCCCTCTTCTCTCCGATAGACCCCGAGGCCGCTGATGCCCCGGTGATCGACTACGTCGTCGACAACGACCCCTCCTTGCCAGATCAACCAGGCAAGCCCCCCTTTGATCATCCCGATATCGCCCATTCCATTCTCTCATGCTTGCATTAGATTTTGCTACTGTTATTGTTTGCACCTATTCTGATGCATAGCCTGCTTTTGTATCTGCTGTTGTACCTTACCTGCTTATCCTAAACTGCTTAGTATAGGTTGGTTAGTGATCCATCAGTGACCCCCACCTTGTCCTTGTTGCCCCTGCTTCATCATTGAAGACCCGATCAACGGGATCGAAGACCAGGCCCCGGCACCGCACATCACTTTCCCCTTAGTTGCTCGACACTACTGGGTTACTATCGAGTGCCGAGGGTGAGACCTCTACAACACTTCTGATGTTAACCCTGTAGTGTAGCTATTCGGTCGTGGTCATCGAGGGTGATTTCCTCTTTAACCACTTCCGATACGTCTCTGTCGTGCAACCCCTCAAGTGTGAACCGAGGGTGATTCCTCTACGTTCACCTTGATGATTACATTGAGTGGAACCCACCGAGGGTGATTCCTTGGGTTTTCCTCTTGATGTTTGGACACACGGATACTTGGACTTTACAACTGTTACTTGGAAAGTGATGTGGAGACGGGTTGACCTGGAAGGTGCCCGTGAGATAATTACGAGGCGTGGCCGGGCATTCTTAGCCCTTGCCGCAAGTCCTCGAGACGGGGCAACGGGGTCACATCTTTCGTGAGTCTCTGCTTGTTACCGCGCGTTCCTAATCCACTACGATTTGGATATTTGATCCGAGGGGCCTCTGGCCTGATAGCACTAACCATCACGTGGGCATAGTATGGGCGTTCTGCGTCGTGTACATCAGCCGAAGCTTAATAGACGTCAGCGACGGAGCGGCGCGCGCCGGGTTGGACTGGTAAGCTCCTGCCTTTTTAGGGAGGTAGCTAGGTCTGCTCACCGGCCGCCCACGCAACGTGCAGGAGTTCCCGGGGAGATGGCCCATGACCCCTGGGGGCATAGGTTTAGTCCGGCGTGCTGACCTCTCTGTTAAGTCTAGGTCGGGTTGCGGCGTATTGTTTGGCCGAGGCCGGGCATGACCCTGGAAAGTGTGTCCGGCCGGAGTCAATCGAGCGTGGTGGGTAAGTTGGTGCACCCCTGCAGGGAAGAAAACATCTATCGATAGCCTGTCCTACGGTAACGGACACTTGGAGTTGTATCCCGATCGATACAACTAGAACTGGATACTTGTGATGAGAACTGGATGGTGATGAGGATTTGATTGTGGAGATAACTGGATAGTATGGCTCTGGGATTGCTTTCTCGCAGGGAGTCGAGAAAGGATCTCTGGCCGAGGTTGATAACACTACTACTACTTACTTTATGCTACTCTACTCCCTCCTGTTGCTGCAAGATGGTGGGTTCGAGAAGATGCTAGTCTTCGATAGGACTAGGCCTTCTCTCTATTCTGGCATTTCTGCAGCCCAGTCCACATATATAGCCTTCCTTTGATAATGTTGCATATGTAGTGTAGATCCTTGCTTGCGAGTACTTTGGATGAGTACTCACGGTTGCTTTGCTCCCCCTTTTCCCCCTTCTTTCTTCTTTCTGGTTGTTGCAACCAGATGGTGGAGTCCAGGAGCCAGATGCCGCCTTTGACGACTGCTGCTACCCCGAGGGTGCCTACTACCACGTGACGGACGCCGACGACCAAGAGTAGTTAGGAGGCTCCCAGGCAGGAGGCCTTGCCTTTTCGATCGATGTTGCTTTTGTGCTAGCCTTCTTAAGGCAAACTTGTTTAACTCATGTCTGTACTCAGATATTATTGCTTCCGCTGACTCGTTTGTATTCAAGCTGATGTATTCGAGCCCTCGAGGCCCCTGGCTTGTAATATAAAGCTTGTATTATTTTAAATTGTGTCTAGAGTTATGTTGTGATATCTTCCCGTGAGTCCTTGATCTTGGTCGTACACATTTGCGTGTATGATTAGTGTACGATTGAATCGAGGGCGTCACACCTGTGTGGTGAGTGGGGCAGGTGGTCGTGGTGGGCGGGGCATGACAGGTCGATTTGATGGGGCGAGGGAAATTTTCTCCTACTCGCTCGGAACGATGGGTGGGAAAATGAAGCGGAGAAGCTGATCTGGCGAACGAGATGCCTTGCATCGTACGGCGCGGATGCGACCGATCCAAATTTGGGCCGGTGCGCCGGCGCAGATCAGCGGCCTTCCTGTAATGTCGTTGCGGACATGCATGCAGTTCAGAAGTTCCTACACGGCTACATGACCTAGCAGTCTGTTCCCATCTTGAGTCGGTGATCAGGCAGCCACCAGCAAAAGTCACCGATTCTTTTTCTTTTTTTGAAGGGCAAAATTCACCGATCTGTGCTCTAGACTCGACCCGCGCGCTCTTCGTAGCTTCGTGCCCTCTTCTCGGAGATGGGACGCACGGGAGGAGCTAGCAGGCTGCAGGCTGTCCCCCGGCCGCCGGCGCTACAAAGAAGCAATCTTCACGGACAAAAACATCGAGCTGGGCGGATCGGCCAACGCACGCCTGTACGTACGTGACATATGTCCCGGCGCGGCCACTCTAACGAGAACGAGCGCAACGCCACCCCACGCAGTATATATTTGCTCTGTGTGCGCTCATGCATCCTGCACCCATCTCAACTCTAGTCTCTACCGTACATCTCAACGCAGGCGACGGCGCGCGCACAAGCTCTCCAGCCGCTACAGCCATAGCTCCACGTTCTTGTTGCGCAGCGGGATGGCCTTCTCACCGTCGTTGCAGCTGGCGCTGCTCGTCGCCCTCGTCCTGTCCGCCCCGGCGCCCGCCGCTCTCGCGGCCGGCAGCAAGGCCACCCGCATCCGCCTCTACATCCACGAGAGGTTCGAGGGCGCGAACGCGACGGTGGCGTCGCCGCTGCTGCGGTCCCCGCTGGGCGGCAACGCCACCTTCGGGGAGCCCGGCGTGATCGACGACGAGCTCCGCGCCGGCCCGCGCCCCGGGTCCGACCTCGTCGGCAGATTCCAGGGCTTCTTCGTCGGCACGGACCGGGCCGGGCCGAGCTACCTGTCCACCGTCACGCTCGTGTTCGCCGCCGGGGAGCGCCGCGGGAGCACGCTGACGGTGCAGGGCCAGTACCATTTCGACTTCGATGGCGCGGCCGTGGAGCGCGCCGTCGTGGGCGGCACCGGGGTGTTCAGGATGGCGCGCGGGTACTCCGTCATGAAGGTCGTGAGCGCGCCGACGCCGCAGACGGTCGTGTTCAGGATCGACCTGTTCGTGCTCCTGCCCCGCCCCGGCCACTACTTCTAGCAAAAGTACTCGATATTCTCAAAAAGAAAAAAGAGAAGAAGAAGCAAAAGTAGTC
Organism: Triticum dicoccoides; assembly: GCF_002162155.2. Taxonomy (NCBI): domain Eukaryota; kingdom Viridiplantae; phylum Streptophyta; class Magnoliopsida; order Poales; family Poaceae; genus Triticum; species Triticum dicoccoides. Next base: position 129,849,334 of record NC_041382.1, on the reverse strand, counting down.
GATCCGATCGTCGGCTTGCTCCATCTATCCGATCTTCTCGAGATTTTTTGTTAGATAAAGAGTCCCATTTATCCCTAGTGTCGTTGTGTGTGCGCGCGCGTCTGGTAATAAGATTGATTGACAAATTGCTGTAACTTTGAGATTTTGTACGGAGGAACACTGCAATTCCAGTGACCTGACGTAAATGTTGCTTGCCTTTTCCCACACGCTAATGAACAAAACCAGTTTGTTTTTTTAGAGAAGGATGAACAAATCCAGTCGTTGCTAGTTGGACATAAATGATGCGTGTTCATCCATAACGTAAGTTTTTCTGCTTTGAAAACATTACGTGGTAGCCAAGGTGGAAAAACGATTGGACAATCGGCACCTCCATAACGTACTACGTGGCGCCGGCTTTGATAACCTTCGATTCAGCACTCACAATCCATGGTTCTACTAGAAGTGCAGGAAGCACGCGGGTGCGTGGTCACATCCGTATGGTGCTACTACAAGTTACTCGTACATCAGTTGTAAATTACGCAGTCCTTTTTACTGCAATGTACCCATGTGCATGTGTGTGTCGCTTGTGTGTGTCAGGCTTCTTCACTTCACCCACATAGCGCACTGCACACGTCCCATTGCACGCAAGGAAATTAAGCAGCATTGCCGAAGATGGTATGCGCGCTGCTTCCCGCTGTTTCCTTTGCCCTGCCCATGAGCCGAGAACAGATCGATCATCACATGCGGCCTGTTTACATATCGTACGTCCGGCTCAGCTGAGAATCCTCTGTGGCTGTGTGTGTGCGCGCGCGCAGCCCAGGCTCGACACGTCGTGGGTGTCGCTTTGCTTCGTCTCCCCCGCTCGCATCGCCAAGCTGCGCGCGTTGCTCGGCGCCTCCCCTTTCCCTACTTAAAAAGCACAATCTCCACCTCCATCCACAGCCCTCCGCCGCCTGCCTCCACGCTCCAGCCAGCACATCGCTCCCCTCCCTCTCCCCCTTCGTCTCGCACCCAAGTCGGATCCATGGATTCCCCGCAGAAAAAGGCAGGATCCACCATGGACGGCGAGACGCGTCATCTGCTGCTTCCTGTGAGCGTGACCGCGGCCAAGAAGACGCTGCTGGCCGCTCGTCCGGATGCTGTCCGAGTGGCGGTCAGCGCTTGGGTGCTCTTCATCGCGAGCATCTACCTCCTCTTCTTCGCCGTCGAGTGGGCAGTCCATCACTACCACGGGCGGCTTTGCCGCCAGGAGATAGTGTCGTGGTTGTAAGTCTGACAGTAATGTAGGGGTAGGTATGTAGAGGCAAGGTCTTAGCTATGGAGTAGTTGTAAGCACATGAGGTTTACGAGTTCAGGCCCTTCTCGAATAAAGTAATAGCCCTATGTCTCGGAGCCCGGAGGCGGTCGACTGGATTATGCGTGTATAAATTACAGGGGTGCGAACCCTTTACATTGAGGAGGGGGGCGGCTTATATAGAGTTCGTCGGACCCCTCCGGCCCTTAGTTGTGCAGGGTTTTAAATACATTAAGGTCGGGCGTTACTGGTAACACCCTAATAAAGTGCTATGATGACCATAAAAGCTACTTAATAACCGACCGTTAGCGTGCGGAGTGCCTTTAGGTCTCCTGGCCGTCGAGTGGTTGGATCTTGGTCGAGTGATTGCTTCTTGGTCGAGTGTCTTCGAGTCTGTCGAGTGAAACACCTCCGAGTCGATTGAAAGGTGATTTCTTCTAGAGATGTCCTTGAGTAGGGCAGTTGGGACAGGTCCATGACCCTACCCTAGGTACATAGCTTCATCATTAGCCCCCGAATGGATCGAGGTTTGAGTGGGGAAGGAGTTGAGAACTTCTCCGACTCGGATCAATGAACCTGAGTGAAGACAGCAACTTCCTTTTCAGTTGCTTTGATCCATTCTTAGTTTTTTGTCGAGTGAGTTTCTTTACTTGAAAGGCTCCGAGTGACGACGTGGAGGAGATCTTCCGTTTGACAAGTTGTTCTGTTGACCGCAGATTTAGCGGGATTCGAATTTTGGGAAGCGCGCGAGACGGGGGAGGCCGCAGCAATCGGATGAGATAGGGCGGAGCCGCCTCGATCTCCGTGCCACCTTTTTCGCCACGTATCGCGCGCGATTGTTACGGGATTTGACAGGACCGCCCGGGCCTACCAGTCGGCCCCTCGGAAGCGACCTCATATAAGGCGTCGGACAAGGGTTTCTTGAACAGTGCGTTCCCATTTCCTCTTCTCCTCTTCAGGCTTCTTCGTCGCGCTCGCTCTCGCCCCAGCGCCGCCGCTCCGTACGCGTCTCACCGGCGACGATGGGGAAGGAGAAGACGGCGGCTCTGGAGCGGGCGAAGAAGATGACGGCAAAGGCGAAGGGGAAGGCGACCAGTCGGGGTGGATCTTCCTCGCGAGCCGGCCTGCCGAAGGGCTGGATCCAGGGTGACTGGATCCGCTCGGCGATCCGCCAAGAAGACCTCGACGACCTAGCCGAAGGAGGGCTGATCCCCCATGGATCGGCGCGGTTTCCGGGGAAGGAATCCGAGCCGCAACCTCAGGAGGGTGAGCGCGTTCTCCTTGCCACCCACATCGACCGTGGATTTTCCTTGCCTCCTCACCCTTTCTTTCGGGGATTTCTGAATTTCTTTGGGGCACAACTCCATCACTTCACTCCCAACACAATCGTGTATCTCGCTGCTTTCATGTCTTTGTGCGAGAATTTCTTGGGTTGTCGGCCTCACTGGGGTCTTTTCAAGCACATTTTCTCATGTCATTCTCAGACAGTGAAAAAGGACAATCCGAGTGATGAGAGAACACAACTGATTCAGATGTGTGGGGGTCTTGGTGTTCAGATGAGAGGGAAAAGTTCCTTTCCAGCCATGATTCTTCCCGACTTGGTTCGCGGATGGCAGTCGACCTGGTTTTACTGCAAAGACCAGCCGACGCCAGGGCAGTCGACTGGCCTCCCTTCTTTTACCATGGACCGAGTGAGGAAGCCCTCCTCTTTGAAGGTGCTCCCAGAGGAGAAGGCGCAGGTTAGGGTGCTAGTCGAACGAGTGGTCCAGCTTATCCGTGACGGGGTCACCGGTATGGATCTCTTGGAGGTTTTCCTTCAGTGGTGCATCCAGCCTCTTCAAGCCCGAGACCATCCGATGTGGATGTATTCGGGTCTTGACGACTCCACTCGGATTCACCCGAAGGAGGTCAATGACGACACACTGGAGAAGTGGCTGTCGGGTATGACCGGAAACAAGGACAACCCCAGGGGATCTAGGAGAGTTCCTCCATTCGACCAGTCCCATGTACCAGAGAAGGTCCGATTCTGAGCTTTGATTGTAATCTGAATTCACTCGCGCAGTTGTCTATACTGCGTCGACTGACTTTATTCTTCTTGCTTTCTTTCAGGCTCTTATCGAAATGTATTCAATGCCCAACGGAGAGCAAGAGAAAGACCTGGAAGGAGAGGCGAGCGGCGGCGACAGTGGCGAATGGTTTTCTGACGGTGAAGGGGACGAAGAAAGTGACGACTCAAGTGACGAAGAAGAAGTCGAGTCGCCTCCTCGCAGGGAGAGGCGATCCAAGCTTAACCAAGAACGACCGAGCGCCCGTGAAAAGGCGATTGCTCAGGCTGGTCAGTCTTCAAAGCGTCCTCGGACCTCTTCACCAACCCCAACTGAAAAAGCGTCAAAGCATCCCAAAGTTGCAGAGCCGAAACCTCGGAAGGCGTTGCCGAAGATTAAGATTGACATCCCCGTCGCTTCTGCGTGAGTGTCTCCCTTTGTATTCACTCGACGCCCCGTGTTGTTTGTTTTTTCTTGATTTAACGAGACGAACTTTGGAACTGGCAGCGCTGCTACTTCTGGGACCTCAGCTTACAGGGACGAGGATGAGGTCATGGAGGATGCGGTCACTTCCAATCTGGGTATGATTTCTGCCATTCTATCTTTATTTGGTCGACTCAACTGCAATGTGTACCATTGGGTGATGTGATTTTGGCGATTGAACTTTGAACAGCTCCTAACATTATTGACCTCCCCGATGATGATGATGAAGAGCCCAAGAGGCCTTTGACGAGGAAAAATAGGCAAGCTCCTGCAAGCAAGGTGCCACAGTCGACGCCGAGGGCGGAACCAGTCGTTCAGGATGCTGGTGATGCCAATCGGGGTTCTGTTACCTTCGTCGTGCCATTGTCGAGTGCCTTGCCTTCTTTGTCGACTGCTCAGGCCCCTGTCGACTCACCTTCAGTTTTCGCGACCCATCATGTCCCAGAGGACGAAATGAATGCTGCCAAGGAAGCCATACGCCAGGCGGGCATTATGATGGAGAAGATGAAGACGGTGCGGGACGCCAGTCAGGCCGCCTACGATGCCAGCTCGGCTCTTCAAAGTAACATTCAGGTTAGTTGGTCACCGCTTGTTCTGTTAGGATATGCTATCTGAAGACTCTCTTTCCGAAAATCTTTGCATCTGTACACCCACTGGGTGCGTTGATTGAATTTTTGAACTAGTGGGGGCACGCTGAGTGCACCCACTGGGTGTAGTCCCCGAGACTACGGTGGACTGCTGGCAGTCGACTGTAGTCTTTGTATTTTGATTCTTTCGCTCGATGTGGTTTGGCCGCGTCGAGTGTAAACCGAACTGGTAGTTTGTCTCTTCTACTCGGTCTGGGTGAGTGGGATCAGAACCGGTGGGGGCACGCCAAGTGCACCCACTGGGTGTAGTCCCCGAGACCGTGGTCGACTGCTGGCAGTCGACTGTGGTCTGAGTTCTATGGTCTAAGTTCTTCTTTCTCTCTCTTTTTTTTACTCCCTGCACTCGACTCCGGCGGGCCGGTCGAGTGGGATCATAACCGGTGGGGGCACGCAAAGTGCACCCACTGGGTGTAGTCCCCGAGACTATGGTGGACTGCGGGCAGTCGACCGTAGTCTTAGTATTTATTGTCTTTGTTGTTTTTCGCTGTAAAATAACATCTCCTCCCTGATTGCAAAAATCTTGTGATCTTGGAGCTCGCTTTGCTGACTTGGAGAAACAGCAGATCCAACTGAACCTTGACTTGGAATTGGCCAAGACAGAGCTGCAAAAGGCCAAGGACGACGTCAATGGTAAGACGAGCTTGTCGACTGGTTTGTCTTAGGCTTGAGTACCCTTCTACTCTTTCTGAATCAAGCACCATTTCTTTGCAGAAAAACTGAGAGAAGCTCTGGCGAAGAAGGATCAGGATTTGGCTGCTGCTCAATAGGAAGCTGACGACAGAACCGCTCTGGCTGAACAGAAACTGGCTTCGGTCGGCCAGTTGGAAGAAGAGAACACCAAGATGAAATCTGCTCTGAACGAAGCCAACAAGGAGTGCACGCGCTTGAAGAAGGACAATCTCAACCTGTACGAGAAGATGGAAGGCATCGCTCGCAGGAGGGACGATCTGGAGAGCTATCTGAGGAGCCTTGCCAAGAAGTTGTTCATCAAGCTTGAAGGTACACTTTTGTTCCGACTGATGTTTTTTGTCGACTCAGCATACAAAAATTGACTTATCCTTGGATCGTGAATGCAAAGTTTTGCCAGAACTTCAAGGAGGAGACTGGGCGGATTGAGCCAGGTTTGGACCCAATCAATTCTCCCGTGAAAGATGAAACTGCCATGAATCTGCTCCGACTGGAATCCCGCATCGACGGTGTTGTGGACTACTTGGCTCGACTGAAGGTCGCCACGTCACGGATCGACACGGCACTTTGGCCAGAGGCCGCATTCCAGAATGATCTTGAGTCCCTGATGACTCGACTTAACGAGATCCCTGATCGAGTGCAGGAGTGGAAGAAATCTTCTGCCCGGTGTGGTGGTGATGTGGCTCTGTCTTTGGTTCGTGTCCACTGCAAGGAGGTGCGACAAGATAAGCTGGAAGCAATCAAGGTCGCCAACACCCATAAGCATGACTTCCAATCTTTTATGGAGACTTTCATCGCTGCAGGCACTCGGATCTCCGACGGCGTCGACCTGGACGAGTTCATTGAGCCTGCCAGTCCTCCTCCTGCGGAGTGAACAAACTTTTATGCCCCACCTTAAATTTGCCTCGGAATGCCGAGTGGTTTTTGTAACCGTTAAACTCTTTCGGGTTGAATGCCCGAGCACTTTGATCTGTGGTCTGGAACCTTTAGGATTTATCTGAACTTGGTTTATCGTTGAATATCTTCATGAATCCTCCGTCGAGTGGAACTCGTTCTTCACTCGAGACAACTTTTGTATTTGTGGCGCGGCTTCGAAGGAGAAGGTAGCAGTCGACCTGCACCTCGTCTTCCTTGCGGGTCGGCGATGGAGCGCACGTTGTATTTGTGGCGAAGCTCCCAAGAAGAAGGTGCCAGTCGACCTGCACCTCGTCGTCCTTGCGGAGTAGGATGGAGCGCATGTTGTATTTGTGGCGAAGCTCCCAAGGAGAAGGTGGCAGTCGACCTGCACCTCGTCGTCCTTGCGGAGTGGGATGGAGCGCACGTTGTATTTGTGGCGAAGCTCCCAAGGAGAAGGTAGCAGTCGACCTGCGCCTCGCCGTCCTTGTGGATTGAGATGTGTTTCGTACTTAGGCGAGTACTGGACTGCAGCTAAGCCCCCGAGTGGGAGGCTGGCTCACCACTCGGTAGGATTTTCAAATACTTAGGCGAGTACTGGACTGCAGCTAAGCCCCCGAGTGGGAGGGTCGCTCACCACTCGGTAGGATTTTCAAATACTTAGGCGAGTACTGGACTGCAGCTAAGCCCCCGAGTGGGAGGGTCGCTCTCCACTTGGTAGGATTTTTCAAATACTTAGGCGAGTACTGGACTGCAGCTAAGCCCCCGAGTGGGAGG